>NC_069507.1:9836096-9961712 GCF_027579735.1 Bombina bombina
GACACACACACAGTGACAGTGACATACACATAGTCACATACATACAGAGACATCCACAGTGACATACACCAAGTGACACACACACACAGTCACATACATACAGTGACAACCAGTAAAGTACACCAAGTGACACACACACACAGTCACATACATACAGTGACATACACCAAGTGACACACACACACAGTGACAGTGACATACACATAGTCACATACATACAGAGACATCCACAGTGAAATACACCAAGTGACACACTCAGTCACAGACATACAAAGACATACTCCAAGTGACACACACAGTCACATACATACAGAGACACCCAGTGAATTACACCAAGTGACACACACACTCAGTCACAGACATACAGAGACATACACCAAGTGACACACACAGTTGTGGCAAACCTCGCCACTTATGAACTATGCGGGAATTGTTATTTAGGCTAATGGTTAAAATGTATGTTAAACTGTATGTTACTGTTTAATCTCCCTGCTGTTTCAGTTGGGAAACCCCTTGTAGGGGAGACTGTTTTTAAAAAGTGTTTGTTTTTTTTCTGTTGAAGAAAAAGTTGTTGTTGACTCCCAAGCTATGTGTCGTCTAGTTCTTGGTGGAAAGGGGTTATTATTACAATTACCAAGAGTAGTTACTTGCTTGTTTCTGCTTACCCAAAAGATATTACAGATCCTACTACCTCTCTGCTACAATTACCAAGAGTAGTTATTTGCTTGTCTCTGCTTACCAAAAAGATATTACAGATCCTACTGCCTCTCTGCTACAATTACCAAGAGTAGTTACTTGCTTGTCTCTGCTTACCCAAAAGATATTACAGATCCTACTACCTCTATGCTACAATTACCAAGAGTAGTTACTTGCTTGTCTTTGCTTACCAAAAAGATATTACAGATCCTACTACCTCTATGCTACAATTACCAAGAGTAGTTACTTGCTTGTCTCTGCTTACCCAAAAGATATTACAGATCCTACTGCCTCTCTGCTACAATTACCAAGAGTAGTTACTTGCTTGTCTTTGCTTACCAAAAAGATATTACAGATCCTACTGCCTCTCTGCTACAATTACCAAGAGTAGTTATTTGCTTGTCTTTGCTTACCAAAAAGATATTACAGATCCTACTACCTCTCTGCTACAATTACCAAGAGTCGTTACTTGCTTGTCTTTGCTTACCAAAAATATATTACAGATCCTACTGCCTCTCTGCTACAATTGGTGGCAAGCGATGGGATTCAAACCGCACAGCAAGTCGTAGGACATGTGATGTATATGAACAGACGGTGAATGGGGACAGATTATACCAGACTAAAGAGAACTGCATTGAAGGAATTACTGGAGGCGAGAGGAATTATTGCCAGCAATAAAACCAAAGCAAGGCTGATTGCAGAGCTCATGGAGGGAGACCGGGTAGCAGGTACGGCCGTACCCATGGCGAACAACGAAACTGAATTCCAAAAAGAGATGCAGACCCGGTTGGCTTTTTTTCCGCTACCCCATTCGGAGGAGCTCCTGACACGGACATCAGCAGACGTACAGGAGTACTTGATGGTGACCCGACAAACCACTCCGAGACCCGGAGAGGGGCTACCAGTACACTCCAGTGCTGGTACAGGGAAAGCTAAGATTCCCTACCACGCATTCAAGGATCATACCGACACGGAGGATATCGATGGGTACCTACAGGACTTTGAGCGATTATGCCAACTGCATAATATTAGTACCGCTGACCAAGTTCCCCTACTGGCTGGCATGTTATCCGGGCGGGCCGCTGAAGCCTACCGCGCCATACCAGATGAGGACAGCAGGGACTACCAGAAGGTAAAACAGGCCATCCTGACTAGGTATACTATTACCCCGGAGGCATACCGACAGCGGTTGCGAGACCTGAAGAAGCTGGAGAAAGATACCCCCACTGAGTGGGCGCATCGGCTAACCAGGGCCGCTAAAGGCTGGTTGCAGGCAGCCCAAGTCACCCAGTTGGAAGACCTTTTACAACTCCTGTTGATGGAGCAATTCTTCCAAGGGGTGTCCACTGAATTGCAAAACTGGCTGAGAGATCGAAAACCGTGCACGGTACATACCGCAGCGACCTTGGCTGACGAATACCAAGACGCTCAGAGAGCTCAACGAACACAGCAACGCTCCAGTATTGGGGTCTACCCACCCCCTCCCCGATACCAGACTCGATCAGCTATCCGTTGCCATCTTTGTAACCAACAAGGGCACATTCAGAGAGACTGTCCCAGGAACAAGAACCGATCCACCTGGAACAACCAGAACAACTTGTCAAACAACCGGACAGCTGTACACTGCTACCAGAACGAGCCCCGACTACAGACCCAACCCGCAGTCTTCCACGAGGAACCCTTGGGCATCTTACACGATGTAAACCCAGTACAGGCCGCTTCGGACAACCTACAAAGCCACCGCCAGGTGGTCTATATAGAGGGCCGACGTGTCCAAGGGCTGCATGACTCTGGGGCCACCATAACCTTGCTCCGGCAACATTTAGTTTCCACCAATCAACTCACCGGAGACTGTGTAGCTGTCCGGGTGGCCGGGGGAGCCATTTACAAGATTCCCACGGCCAAAGTACACTTGGATTGGGGAGCAGGGTCAGGGAACGTAGAAGTGGGCCTTATGCAAAATTTGCCCGCAGACGTTATTTTGGGCAACGACTTAGGGGAGCTGACTTCAGCGTTTGCACCCCGAACCTCCCCACAAGAAGCACTGCCCGTGGTTACCTGACAACAGGCCCGCACCAACGCACTGGCTGATCACTCTGAGGCTCAGGTAAGCAATCACCCCCCTAATGTCTCTTGGGCCCCTCCACTAGAGTTTGGTAGCGTGGCCGAGACCGTGGCAGATGCCCTCATCAGAATCTTCTCCCGCATGGGATTTCCCCGGGAGATTATTTCGGACCGGGGCACCCAGTTTACGGCCGAGATTACCCACCAGTTGTGGAGAGCATGTGGGGTGAAACCCATTGTAAATTCCACTTATCCCCCCCCAGTCTAATGGGCTCTGTGAACGGTTTAATGGAACACTGAAACAGATGCTCCGCACGTTCATGGATACCCAGAAGAACTGGGAGCGGTTTCTACCCCATTTGCTTTTCGCCTACCGGGAGGTACCTCAGGAGTCCACGGGGTTCTCTCCCTTTGAATTATTATTCGGAAGGAGGGTACGGGGTCCCCTAGACTTAATCCGAGAGCATTGGGAGGGGGAAGTCAATAGTGACGGTACTCCTATCGTACCATACATGCTGGAGTTTAGGGAGCGCCTGGAGGCCCTGACTCGGACTGCGCCGTTGGTATGATAGGGGCGCCAGGGACCGCAGTTTTCAGACTGGGCAGAAGGTGCTAATCTTAAAACCGGTCAAAAATGATAAACTGCAGGCCTCCTGGCAGGGCCCATACAAGGTAGTGGAACAAATCTGTGACACCACCTATGTGATCGGCCCATGTACTGGAGCAGGCGGTAGACGCATGCTCCATGTAAATATGTTGAAGCCGTACCATGAACGCGCAGAGGAGGTGAATGCTATTTGCGCCCCTGCCGCGGACGACGCAGACAGTTTACCTCTTCCCGACCTCCTAGGAATGAAGAACCGGAACGAAGGTCTGGGAGAGGTACAATTAGGTGAGCGGTTAAGTCCTCGGGAACGAGCTCAAATAGCAGAGCTACTGCAGGAAAAGAGAGACACGTTCTCCAACGTGCCTGGATATACCCGACTGGCCACCCATAGGGTAGAAACCCCAGGTTACCTCCCCATGCGTCAACCTCCTTACTGCATACCAGAATCGGTGAGAGAACATATGCGGAAGGAGATTGACGATATGCTACAGTTAGGAGTGATTGAGCACTCGGACAGCCCCTGGGCCTCGCCGGTAGTTCTAGTGCCGAAGCGGGACGGCACGACCCGCTTCTGCGTAGACTACCGGAAACTTAATGATAAAACCATCTCTGACGCCTACCCTATGCCCCGGATAGATGAGCTCCTGGATAAAATGGCTCGAGGCCAGTACCTCACCACCATAGATCTGTGTAAGGGGTACTGGCAGATCCCACTAGCCGAGGATGCCATCCCCAAATCAGCGTTCGTCACCCCGTTTGGCCTGTACCAATTCAAGGTCATGCCATTCGGGATGAAGAACGCTCCGGCTACTTTCCAGCGAATGGTAGATCGGCTACTGGATGGGTCCCAAGAGTACGCATGCGCCTATTTAGACGACATAGCTATATTTAGCAGCTCCTGGGACGAGCATTTGAACCATATAGGGGCGATCCTAGATCGCATTAGGGACGCAGGATTAACCCTTAAGCCTAGCAAATGTCATATAGGGATGGCGGAGGTCCAGTACCTAGGGCACCGAGTAGGTAGCGGGTAGCAGAAGCCCGAACCGGCTAAGGTAGAGGCTGTAGCCAAGTGGCCCACTCCCCGTACCAAGACCCAAGTGCTAGCCTTTCTAGGTACCGCAGGCTATTATAGGAAGTTTGTACCTAATTATAGTACCCTAGCCAAACCCCTCACAGACCTCACCCGTAAAAACCTTCCTAAGATTGTTACCTGGAGCCCAGAGTGTGAACAAGCATTCCAAGAACTAAAAAAACACTCTCGTAAATGCCCCTATCCTTGCTGCCCCGGATCCAACTAAACGCTTTCTCGTCCATACAGACGCTTCTATGTTTGGACTGGGAGCCGCGCTGAGCCAAGTCGGGGCTGATGGCAGTGAGCATCCTGTGGCCTACCTAAGCAGGAAACTGTTACCCCGAGAAGTTAGCTACGCCACCATCGAAAAGGAATGACTGGCTGTGGTGTGGGCCCTCAAGAAACAGCCATATCTATATGGACAACAATTTTCCTTGCTCACAGATCACAACCCGTCGGTGTGGCTGAACAGGGTATCCGGAGACAATGCCCGGCTGTTGCGCTGGAGTTTGGCGCTGCAGCCGTTTGACTTAACAATCCATTACCGACCTGGGAAGCAAAACGGCAACGCCGACGGGTTGTCCAGACAAACTCAACTTGAACCTTGATCTGTGAACACTCCTTCGGACCTCCCCAAGCCAATTCGTTGGGATCAGACTGGGTATGCCGGTTTGGTTCTGGGGGAGCATTGTGGCAAAACTCGCCACTTATGAACTATGCAGGAATTGTTATTTAGGCTAATGGTTAAAATGTATGTTAAACTGTATGTTACTGTTTAAACTCCCTGCTGTTTCCGTTGGGAAACCCCTTGTAGGGGAGACTGTTTTTAAAAAGTGTTTGTTTTTTTTCTGTTGAAGAAAAAGTTGTTGTTGACTCCCAAGCTATGTGTCGTCTAGTTCTTGGTAGAAAGGGGTTATTATTACAATTACCAAGAGTAGTTACTTGCTTGTTTCTGCTTACCCAAAAGATATTACAGATCCTTCTGCCTCTCTGCTACAATTACCAAGAGTAGTTACTTGCTTGTCTTTGCTTACCAAAAAGATATTACAGATCCTACTGTCTCTCTGCTACAATTACCAAGAGTAGTTACTTGCTTGTCTCTGCCTACCCAAAATATATTACAGATCCTACTGCCTCTCTGCTACAATTACCAAGAGTAGTTATTTGCTTGTCTCTGCTTACCAAAAAGATATTACAGATCCTACTGTCTCTCTGCTACAATTACCAAGAGTAGTTACTTGCTTGTCTCTGCCTACCCAAAATATATTACAGATCCTACTGCCTCTCTGCTACAACAGTCACATACATACAGTGACACCCAGTGAAATACACCAAGTGACACACACACTCAGTCACAGACATACAGAGACATACACCAAGTGACACACAGAGTCACAAACATACAGTGACACCCAGTGAAATACACCAAGTGACACACACACTCAGTCACATACATACAGTGATATACACTAAGTGACACAGACACATATAAACAATGACACCCACAGTGACATATACACATAGTAACACACTTAAGTGGCACCCAGATTGACAAACACCAAGTGAGACACACATTGACATACACTAAGTGACACACAAGTGAGTGTTACACAATTACATGGTGACATACACACAGTGAGTGTTACACAATTACATGGTGACATACACACAGTGAGTGTTACACAATTACATGGTGACATACACACAGTGAGTGTTACACAATTACATGGTGACATACACACAGTGAGTGTTACACAATTACATGGTGACATACACACAGTGAGTGTTACACAATAACATGGTGACATACACACAGTGAGTGTTACACAATTACATGGTGACATACACACAGTGAGTGTCACACAATTACATGGTGACATACACACAGTGAGTGTTACACAATTACATGGTGACATACACACAGTGAGTGTTACACAATTACATGGTGACATACACACAGTGAGTGTTACACAATTACATGGTGACATACACACAGTGAGTGTTACACAATTACATGGTGACATACACACAGTGAGTGTTACACAATTACATGGTGACATACACACAGTGAGTGTTACACAATAACATGGTGACATACACACAGTGAGTGTTACACAATAACATGGTGACATACACACAGTGAGTGTTACACAATAACATGGTGACATACACACAGTGAGTGTTACACAATTACATGGTGACATACACACAGTGAGTGTCACACAATTACATGGTGACATACACACAGTGAGTGTTACACAATTACATGGTGACATACACACAGTGAGTGTTACACAATTACATGGTGACATACACACAGTGAGTGTTACACAATTACATGGTGACATACACACAGTGAGTGTTACACAATTACATGGTGACATACACACAGTGAGTGTTACACAATTACATGGTGACATACACACAGTGAGTGTTACACAATTACATGGTGACATACACACAGTGAGTGTTACACAATTACATGGTGACATACACACAGTGAGTGATACACAATTACATGGTGACATACACACAGTGAGTGTTACACAATTACATGGTGACATACACACAGTGAGTGTTACACAATTACATGGTGACATACACACAGTGAGTGTTACACAATTACATGGTGACATACACACAGTGAGTGTCACACAATTACATGGTGACATACACACAGTGAGTGTCACACAATTACATGGTGACATACACACAGTGAGTGTCACACAATTACATGGTGACATACATACAGTGAGTGTTACACAATTACATGGTGACATACACACAGTGAGTGTTACACAATTACATGGTGACATACACACAGTGAGTGTTACACAATTACATGGTGACATACACACAGTGAGTGTTACACAATTACATGGTGACATACACACAGTGAGTGTTACACAATTACATGGTGACATACACACAGTGAGTGTTACACAATTACATGATGACATACACACAGTGAGTGTTACACAATTACATGATGACATACACACAGTGAGTGTTACACAATTACATGATGACATACACACAGTGAGTGTTACACAATTACATGGTGACATACACACAGTGAGTGTTACACAATTACATGGTGACATACACACAGTGAGTGTTACACAATTACATGGTGACATACACACAGTGAGTGTTACACAATTACATGGTGACATACACACAGTGAGTGTCACACAATTACATGGTGACATACATACAGTGAGTGTTACACAATTACATGGTGACATACACACAGTGAGTGTTACACAATTACATGGTGACATACACACAGTGAGTGTTACACAATTACATGGTGACATACACACAGTGAGTGTTACACAATTACATGGTGACATACACACAGTGAGTGTTACACAATAACATGGTGACATACACACAGTGAGTGTTACACAATTACATGATGACATACACACAGTGAGTGTTACACAATTACATGGTGACATACACACAGTGAGTGTTACACAATTACATGGTGACATACACACAGTGAGTGTTACACAATTACATGGTGACATACATACAGTGAGTGTTACACAATTACATGGTGACATACACACAGTGAGTGTCACACAATTACATGGTGACATACATACAGTGAGTGTTACACAATTACATGGTGACATACACACAGTGAGTGTTACACAATTACATGGTGACATACACACAGTGAGTGTTACACAATTACATGGTGACATACACACAGTGAGTGTTACACAATTACATGGGGACATACACACAGTGAGTGTCACACAATTACATGGTGACATACATACAGTGAGTGTTACACAATTACATGGTGACATACACACAGTGAGTGTCACACAATTACATGGTGACATACACACAGTGAGTGTTACACAATTACATGGTGACATACACACAGTGAGTGTCACACAATTACATGGTGACATACACACAGTGAGTGTTAAATAATTACATGGTGACATACACACAGTGAGTGTTACACAATTACATGGTGACACACAGTGAGCGTTACATAATTACATGGTGACATACACACAGTGAGTGTTACACAATTACATGGTGACATACACACAGTGAGTGTTACACAATTACATGGTGACATACACACAGTGAGTGTTACACAATTACATGGTGACATACACACAGTGAGTGTTACACAATTACATGGTGACATACACACAGTGAGTGTTACACAATTACATGGTGACATACACACAGTGAGTGTTACACAATTACATGGTGACATACACACAGTGAGTGTTACACAATTACATGGTGACATACACACAGTGAGTGTTACACAATTACATGGTGACATACACACAGTGAGTGTTACATAATTACATGATGACATACACACAGTGAGTGTTACACAATTACATGGTGACATACACACAGTGAGTGTTACACAATTACATGGTGACATACACACAGTGAGTGTTACACAATTACATGGTGACATACACACAGTGAGTGTTACACAATTACATGGTGACATACACACAGTGAGTGTTACACAATTACATGGTGACATACACACAGTGAGTGTTAAATAATTACATGGTGACACACAGTGAGCGTTACATAATTACATGGTGACACACAGTGAGCGTTACATAATTACATGGTGACATACACACAGTGAGTGTTACACAATTACATGGTGACATACACACAGTGAGTGTTAAATAATTACATGGTGACACACAGTAAGTGTTACACAATTACATGGTGACATACACACAGTGAGTGTTACACAATTACATGGTGACACACAGTGAGCGTTACATAATTACATGGTGACATACACACAGTGACAGTGTCACACACATGCCATACACATAGAGGTACTAACAGACAGAGTGCCATGCACACATACAATGAGACATACACACAGTGACATACACATACATTGACACGCACGCACACATGGAGGGACATAGACAGAACACTATTGAGCAATCATTCCTTAGTTAGAATCAGCCAATCACCAGTTACAGGTAGTACAATGATAGTGCAGTATGAGCTTCACTTTACATTTAAACTCATTTCACTTTACAAAAAAATAAATTGCTCTTAATAATGAAATCAGTGTCCTTGTTATATGTTAAACACATAGCTATAGTCCCACTTGTGTGCAGCCAATCACTGGTTGGGTTTTGAGGTGAATGTTCTGGCTCTTGGGATCTCTCAGGCCTAGCAAAAGGGCTTCACATTTGCAAATGGTTATTTGTTTTTGAACACAAAATCTTACTCAGTGACAGTTCAATATCCAGCGTTGATCTGCTCTTTTGTATCTCTCCGGGTCCCGGGGAGCTCCGGAGAGTCACTGCACCTTTCCCTGTACAAACTTTAGCCGAGTCCACATCTAAAAAATAAGAAAGATCCAAGTAATACTAAATATTTATATATATATATCAGAGGTGGGACCAAGTCAGAGTTTTGCAAGTCACAAGTAAGTCTTGAGTCTTTGAATTAAAGTAAAGTCCCGAGTCAAAACAGGCAAGTCCAAGGCAAGTTGAAATACCTTAACTTTAAAGTTCTAGGGCGAGATTACATATACGGCGCAGGCTTCAGCGCAACTGCTATAACCCACACCGCCCGTAATTTCACCTCGCACATCGGGGTATTACATGAACCCTTGCCGGCAGTTCATAAAGTGCCGTAAGTCGGATAAACTAGCGATGTCCAGAAATGAGCGTAAATACAAATTTCTGGAGTCACCAGTGACTTACAGCACTTTAGAAACTGCCGGTGCCTAAGAATATAAAAAAAATTAATAAATCTCCCATAAAAGTCTAACCCGAGTCCCAAAAATAAACATGACACGTAAAACCCCTATATTCGCCATCAAACCCACATCAGAACTAATAATACAAGTATTAACCCCTAAACCAACAACCCCCCACAACGCAATATGCCTAATTATACTATTAAACCCTAATGCGCCATTCACACACATCGCAAACTACCTAATAAAAGTATTAACCTCTAAATCTGCTAACCCCAACATTGCAAACTACCAAATAAATGTATTAACCCCTAATCCACCATTAACCCACATCGCAACAAACCTTATAGAATATATTAACCCCTAATCCACCATTAACCAACAATGAAATAAACCTAACAAAACTATTAACCCCTAATCCGCCAACCCCCCTACACCGCAATAATCCTAATAAATCTATTAACCTCTAATCCGCCAACCCCCCACAACGCAAATAACTAATTAAATTACTAAACACCCTAACCTAACACCCCCTAAATTAAGCTCAATTACCTAAATTCCAAAATACTAAATTATAATAAAAATAAAAAAGCTAACATTACTTAAAAAAAAAAAAAAAAATTAAATTAATCTAAGCTTACAAAAAAAAACACATTACATAAAATTATAAACCAAATTATCAAAAATAAAAAAATTAAACCTAATCCCTATGAAAATAAAAAAGCCCCCCCACAAAATAAAAACACCCCCCTAATCTAATACTAAACTACCAACAGGGGTCAAGTCCAGTGGGAACGCATGGGAACGGAGTTCCAGCACTATTTTTGCAGTGGGAACTAAGCTCCCCCTGGACAGAGAACAGAAACGGTTCAGTAAACACTGCTACTGCTCATGGGAGTAGCTGGAGCACAGTCTGGTTAGATGGATAGTGAGATCCTCTAGTAATGGGCAGTAATACTTCCTACAAATCACTAAATGGAAACCTGTCAGCAGTCCTGGCTCTTAGCTTTTTTAATTATTCAACATCACCTATGTACAAATGTCCTTCATGTGTTCTAAAAAGTGTGTTTCTGGCTTCTCAGTATCAGTTGAATCCTAAATTACAAATAAACATGCCACCTCTACCATGTAGAAATTGAACTACTTGCGCCCATCCTCAGGGCAAAGGCAGCCATTCAGCCCTTCATTGGCTTTAATTTGCTTTCATTAACCAGAGTGTATAGATTATATACATATAAATATAGTGTGTGTGTGTACAAAACAATGTTAATTGTGAGGGGGTGGAAGTCTTGGTGAGTTCCCACACTTTTTTTTGTAGGACTTGACAACTGACTACCAATAGCCCTTAAAAGGGCCTTTTGTAGGGCATTGCCCAAAGGTAAACAGCTCTTTTCCTTATAAAAATACTAAGTCCCCCTCTAACAGTAAACCCCCCCACCATGATTTGAACAGCCAATAGGATTTCAGTAGCTCTCATCTTATTGGCTGATTTGAATTTGAAGAACCAAATCAGCCAATAGGAATGCAAGGGACGCCATATTTAAACGTGTACCTTGAATTAACTATTCAGTGTACGGCGGCAATCGTACAAAGAGGATTCTCCATGCTCCATGGCTCCGCGGTCGCCGGTCCTGTTCTGCGCTGGCTTGGTCCTTGATGAGGAAGGAAGAGGTCCCTGCTTGGAAGAAGATGTCGGCCGCTTGGAAGAAGACTTCACTGCCTGGAACAGGACCTTCTTTGCCGGACTTCAGGAACGTTGAGTACCTATTTGGGGGGTTAGACTTAGGCCTTTTTTTTTATTTTTGGGGGGTTTATTTTTTTTTAAGATTAGGGATTTCTGGGCACTCTTAAAAGAGCTGAATGCCCTTTTAAGGGAAGTAAAAGAGCTGAATGCCCTTTAAGGGCAATGCCCATACAAATGCCCCTTTAGGGGCAATGGGTAGTTTCGGATTTTTTGTGTTAGGTTTTTTATTTTAGGGGGTTTTACTGTTAGAGGGGGGACTTAGTATTTTTTTAAGGAAAAGAGCTGTTTAACTTAGGGCAATGCCCTACAAAAGGCTCTTAAGGGCTACTGGTAGTGTAGTATTAGATTAGGGGGTGTTTTTACTGTGGGGGGGCTTTTTTCATAGGGATTAGTTTTTTTTTTTATATATATATACTTTTTATTAAGGTTCAGTTAGTGGCAATGCAAACAATGCATTTCAGTACAATTTATGATTTATGATTTTTTTATAACAAATTTCAAAGTTATGTATATTTCCACTCCCCTTGTACCATGTGATAGCAATCAGCCAATCACAAATGCATATACGTATAGTCTGTGAATTCTTGCACATGCTCAGTAGGATCTGGTGACTCAAAAATTGTAAATATAAAAGACTGTGCACATTTTTTTAATGGAAGTAAATTGGAAAGTTGTTTAAAAATACAAGCTGTATCTGAATCATGAAAATTTAATTTAACCTGAGTGTCCCTTTAAAGAATAGTTAAAAAGTGTATGGAGGACTATAGTATAGGGCTGAATGTGGACCCTTAGCCAAAATGTATAATACTGTGCCACTATAACATAAATAAAAACTATCAGTTATTACAATTAGTTTTCTCAACAAAGGAATGTAAGTAAGTAAGCTAGTCTATATCATTCAGGTAACGACTTAGACAAGAAAAGCATTAAATATGTACATGTATAAATGAACATATTATAAAATAAATAAAACTTTCTATAATAGATAACAAATGTAGATTGTACGCCAACACAACATCCCTGTGCCTGCATAGTAATAAGTAGTACCAGTATATTAAGAGCATTTTCTAAGATATCTTACTGCCTTCGTTCTGGGAGAAGGGAGACAAAAGCTGATACTAGTTACCCTTTATGCATTTACTACAAAGAACAGATAGGGTACATGTTTACCCAAAATTCAATTAACATCTTGTCTAATGTCTAAACCTCTGTTTACAAGTGTATTTTCCCATTCTAGTCAATCCATAATTTAAGGCGCCTCACTGTCTCGGCCGCTGAAAATGAGGCCATAGGGTGACATGACATTAGGGAAGTAGTTAGTAATTAAGATATGTTAGACAATAAAACATGGGCAAAAGATTCAATCTCCCTAACCCCCAGGTATTGCAGAATAGGTATAGCAAAAGATGAAAGCCGTTAAGGCCAGAGTGGGGGGATATTGTATAGATTTGTTATAGAACACTCTTGTCTAGCATTATATACTGCAGAAGGTACTCTAGTTACTGTTTGAACTTTTAACAAGTTATGACCGAGGCTGGATCATCTAGATCAGTCATTTTCAACCTTTTTTTTGCCATGGCACACTTTTTTACATTAAAAAATCCTGCGGCACACCACCATCCCAACATTTTACAAAATCACACATTGTAGTCTATTACAGGATATATATACACATATACATATATACACACACTGTACTGTGCTGTCATGCCATGCCTCCTACAAACTATACATGACATATTGACATTCATTCACAATCAATCATAATGATATACACATATATATATACACAAGCATACATACATACACACACACACACACACATACAAATGCATACATACACACATACATACATACATACACACATACATACATACACACACACACATACAAATGCATGCATACATACACACATACATACATACATACACACATACATACACACATACATACATACACACACACATACAAATGCATACATACATACATACATGCACACATACATGTCAACGTGTTTGTTGTGGTGGGTGGGGGTTCCTTCCAAGTGTGAACACGGGTCGGGGAGGCGAGCGGCCGCTGCGCAGTTACCCTCAATCATCATCTCACTCAAAATAAAAAAATGGCCAAGAATAAAAAACAAGCAACATTTAAAAAATATGTCACACTGTTGTTAGTCTGCTGCGGCACACCTGAGGATCTTTCACGGCACACTAGTGTGCCACGGCACACTGGTTGAAAAACACTGATCTAGATAAATGTATCTGAACAGGAAGTACAGTGAGGTAAACATAAACATTGTGATTTAAAACTAAAGAATAGGGTACAATCCAAACTAGGCAATAAACAAATATAGTTTAAGAGTCTGTAAAGGGTATTTCATAAGTTCTAGCCAACCCCAGAACGATTTAGGTTCTGACGAAGACATACCAGATGCAGATTATCCCAGGGCTGTTGGATTTATTTATTTATTATTATTTATTTATAAAATATTTTACCAGGAAGGATACATTGAGATTTCTCTCGTTTTCAAGTATGTCCTGGGTCCACAAAACATTGCATTGATACAATAGGGTACAATAAAATACAAAAACAGTTGGATGTTGATAGTGTTCCTGGATGTCAGAGTCCAAACAGACCAGGAAAATCACAATATTTGAAAACAACCCCTTGTTGTTTGTGTCCACACAGTTTCCCAATCGAGCTGACACATGTAAGATGTGTATTATTTGTAGTAGGCTTCTGCCATGTAACTTACGGCTCACTTGTTTCTGGGGAAGACACATGCTGCCTCTTCGACGTCTGCGCTGGGCCAATATCTGCAGTTTATGCATCGCCATTATATTCTGTGGTATTTTGCGGCGGTTCTCCTTGGGAAATTTTAGCCGATTTGAACTTTTAGCTGACTTCTTCCAGCCCAGTTTCCTAATATCGGCACCCTCTGCAGTTGTCTTAGGTCTCCGCTGGCCTCGTGAGAGCAAGTGCACTTTTGTTATGGCTGCCGAAGGTTGAGCTGTCTGAGGAGATGACGTGTAATTTGTTCCTCTCCTCTGTATGTGCCCTGTCATAGGATACAGATTGACCGCTGGTCAGTAGAATTGGTGTTATCATTGTGCTCAGCTGTTTCTCAAGGCTGCTAAAGTGCTCCGTTATTAGCAGTTGAAGTTTAGCCTCCCATGCTTCCACAGACTCCATGATGGAAAAGCTGTTTCTGGCATTCAATCGGACTGACATTGTTCAGATTAGACAGAATTGAGATAGGTGATGGCACAGTATTAGCAGCTTCTCTGAAACTACTCTACCCGGCTCTAGCTTTGGTGGAGATCATTAATAGAAATGTCTTTCAGTGCTGTGTCATATCAGAAATACTTATCTGATGTGATATCTATCTGAGATACAGAGCTTCTAGATTATGCGACCTGTCATGGCTGCCGCCCGGACAAGCCCCAATTGTTTTATTTTTGGTAATTTGGTTTATTATTTTATGTAATGTTAGACTTTATTTATTGCAATCTTAAATTAATTTAAATTTAGTTTTTTAATTTTTAAGTAATGTTAGCTTTTTTATTTTAATTGTAATTTAGTATTTTTTAATTTAGGTAATTGGGGTTAATTTAGGGGGTGTTAGGTTAGGGGGCTTAGTAATTTAATAAGTTGTTTGGGAGCTTGGCGGATTAGGGGTTAATAGATTTATTAGGTTTATAGTGATGTGGGTTAATGGCAGATTAGGGGTTAATATACTTTATTAGGTTTATTGTGATGTGGGTTAATGACGGATTAGGGGTTAATATACTTTATTTGGTTTATTGTGATGTGGGTTAATGGTGGATTAGGGGTTAATATACTTTATTTGGTTTATTGTGATGTGGGTTAATGGTGGATTAGGGGTTAATATACTTTATTAGGTTTATTGCCATGTGGGTTAATGACGGATTAGGGGTTAATATACTTTATTAGGTTTATTGTGATGTGGGTTAATGGTGGATTAGGGGTTAATATACTTTATTAGGTTTATTGCGATGTGGGTTAATGACGGATTAGGGGTTAATATACTTTATTAGTTATTGCGGTGGGGGATTGTGGTTGACAGGTAGATATTGCGCATACGCTAGGTGTTAGTTAATTTCAGGAGGTAGATAGATATTGTGCATGCATTAGGTGTTAGTTAATATTTTCAGGCAGTTACGGGAGTTACAGTGCTTACGCTATGTGTGGCAAGGTGAAAATGGAGTAGAATGTCTCAATTTTCGCAGCGTAAGTCCTTGTGTTGAATATGTGATACCGATTTGCGACGCGGTTCTATGTTACCTTATGGGAGTAAAAATTGCGGCCGACGGGTGAAATATACGTGCCGCATTTATATGCGGCGCTGTATTTGTGATACCAAAACCGCGTAAAAACCGTAATCTTCCCCCTAGTATTAAAGAATTCATTAATGCTCTTTGCCTAATTTAGTGTCAGAATATTGATTACTATAGTAAATCTATACTTTAATCGCGTTTGTAGCGCGTCCATCGTCGTTGGCAGTTACGTAGGCATCCTCAAAGGAATGTTGGCAGCACGAGGCAGCCAACAGAAAAAAAATAACCGCCCACAATAAGTATTAAGAAAAACCTAAGCGCCTGCAATAAGTATTTAAAAAAAACAAAAAAAACGCCCGTACTAAATATTAAGAAAAAAATACCTAAACTACCTAATACATACATCTATTAACCCCTAATCCGCCAACCCCCACAACGCATAAAAACCTAATTTACCTATTAACTCCTACACCGCCAACCATCACAACGCAAAAAATGAATTTAATGACTAAGCCCCCTAACCTAACACCCTCTAAATTAACCTCTTAATTATAATAAAAAAAATGACTACATTACAATAGAAAATAAAAAAAATTACATTACATTATTCTAATTACAGAAAATAAAAAAATGCTAACATTCCAAAAAATAATAAACAACACTATCCAAAATAAAAAAATTAAACCTAATCCCTATGAAAAAAAAACCAAACTAATCTAATGCTAAACTACCAATAGCCCTTAAAAGGGCTTTTTGTAGGGTAGTGCCCTAAAGAAATCAGCTCTTTTACATTACAAGTAAACAAAGTCCCCCCTAACAGTAAAACCCCCCACCAACCAAACTTAAAAGGGCATTCAGCTCTTTTTTCACTGCCCTTAAAAGGGCATTCAGCTCTTTTTTCACTGCCCTTAAAAGGGCATTCAGCTCTTTTGCAATTCCCCCCCAAAAAAAACCTAATATAAAAAAACACCCCCCCCCCCCAAAAAAAAAACTAACTAACACTAAAGCCCCAAATAGGTACTCACGGTTTCAGAAGTCAGGCGGAGAAGGTCTTCTTCCAGGCAGGTCCATCATCTTCATCCACAGTGAAGACAGCGCCGAGCGGAGGTCCCGAGCGGTCTTCTCAGAAGTGGCGATCCTCTGCAGCAGTCATCGGCGGCGGTGGCGCTCCTCGGCGAAGGCGTGGAGGTTCCTCTTCATGCGATCGTTCGCCGCACACTGAAGATTGAATTCAAGGTACCCCATATTTATTGGGGTACCTTGAATTCCTATTGGCTGAAATTTTCAAAATCAGTCAATAGGATGAGAGGTACTGAAATCTTATTGGCTGATTTGAACAGCCAATAGGATTTCTGTAGCTCTAATCCTATTGGCTGTTTTGAAAAATGTAGAGAATTGGAATGCAAGGTACCCCAAATTGATTGCGGTACCTTGCATTCAATATTTAGTATACCACGGACATTGTGTAACGCTCGTGGGATACTCCTCTATCAGACCAAACTCGGCCAGTAGTCTTGTTATCCTAGCGTCGAGTCGGAATGATAGGGAATATCCCAGAGCAGAGCAAGTTAGTAAGATGAGGAAGGCGGCACTCACCACAGGCAGGACAGTCCCTAGCGCCAACACAGTCCAAGGATGAACCACTAGAATGGTCAGGCAGGCAGGGTTTGGCAACAGTAAAGCAGTCCAAGGGCACACCACTAGAATGGTCAGGCAGGCAGGGTTTTGCAACAGTAAAGCAGTCCAAGGGCACACCACTAGAATGGTCAGGCAGGCAGGGTTCGGCAACAGTAATACAATCCAGCAGTTTAAGGGGTAAAACAGGTAGAGTAGTCAGACAGGCAGGTTCAGCAACAGTAATTCAGGCACATAGATACAACAATCTGTCCCACCCAGGAGCACACAAAGGAACAGCTATACTTGGGCAGTGACACACTACACTGTACTGGAATCGCTCCCATTCATTCGTAATAATATTAGCCATCTTAACAGAAACCGTGAAGGTCTGAGGCACTACCCTGTCCTCGTATACCTTATTAAGCTTAGGAATCGAAGGATCCTCCGGAAGCTTCAGTTCCAGAACCTCCAGAGAAGCAAGCACTTGCTTCAGCAAAAAGCGCAAATTCTCTATCCTAAACCTAAAGTCAGGCTCCTCCACAGCCGGGGGAAGAGATGACATGGACTCCGACCCAGAAGGAGCCTCCTCCGAAGAGTCAGAGTGGGCCTCGTCATCGTATAATGCCTCTGAAATTTCCATAGGCGTAGACAACCCCTGGGCCGGGCCGCCATGATACGCTGTATGCTTGCGCTTAGCAGAACATGGTAAGGCATGGATCACTTTTGATACCACCGTTTGCAGTTGATCCGCAGAATCTGACAGCCAACGAATCTCTCCCGTAGGAGTAATGGTTGGACCCTGGGGCGTAGCATGTGCATTCGGAAAATGAAAGCAGGGAACGCACCTCACGGGACGGGGAACCCTCAGAGGTGGACAGCTCAGTAGTACTAGACATCCCTTTATTTTTTGATGTTGCAACTTTACCAAAGCATATGTAACATAGTTGAGCAGGCTGATCTACAAGAAACTCCTCACAATAAACACAGGAATGAGACTTTGTTTAAAAGGAAGTACCCTCTAACACGTCAGAGTCCTCCATAGCTTGCACTCTTATTATGGACTAGATTAACTTAATAAATAGACACCTTTATACCTCCAATGGCCAGGGCACTCACCACCTCCTATGACCCGGACTACAGAAACCGCTTTGTCTCCTGCAACACTGATCAACAGAGGAAGTGGAGACCGCCACACCCGGTCACATGGGATGCCTCGCAGGACCGCCCCTGCACTAAGGAGAAAATGCTACAAAATCGGCCGCGCAAATACTCCCGGAAGTGAACCTGAAAGTTCCATTGCCAGAGCCTCATCTCGCACATAACACAGCAATAACACAATAAACAATATCATGTATAAACCCCCCTGTTCAATAATCATCTTACCAGGAATATTAACCCTTGATTCCATAAGAAAAAAGGCACCACACTGTGACCCTGTCACTGTGTTATTATGTATAAAAAATGAAACAATCTTACCAGACTCTATGCCGTGGAACAGGAACACGGACCTTCAAGTGTGACAGATAAAAGCATCGCTCCTGACATGGACTTGAGTGCAGAAAGCAGGCAGCGAAACTCGTCAACGCTGATTGCTTGTGGAGCTGTTAATATAAGTCGGAATGGTTTCGCAGATAGACTCTCCCTGCATCTCTGGATTCTAACTTTCACTCAGGCTCTCACTGAGAGGCTGACAGGACTACTTAAAACTCCAGTCCCATTCCGAAGAGTACTACCCTCCATAAGAGACAACTCTGAATCTTCCGACACTTCTCTGCCAACCTCCTGTGACGAAAGGCAAAGAATGACTGGGGGATGAGGGGAGCAGGGGAGGTATTTAAGCCTTTGGCTGGGGTGCCTCTGCCTCCTCCTGGTGGCCAGGTTCTCTATTCCCAAATGTAATGAATGAAGCTGTGAACTCTCCTCCCCTTTAGATGGAAATAAAGTATAAAAAGAAAAGGTCACTCCAGCCCAATACATAAATCAATAGACCTTTATTGCTTCATGGTCCCACAAAAACAAACAACTGTGTGTGAGAGAGAGAGTGTTAGTGTGTGTGAGAGAGAGTGTTAGTGTGTGTGAGAGAGATAGTGTGTTAGTGTGTGTGAGATGGAGAGAGAGAGTATTAGTATGTGTGTGAGAGAGAGATAGTGTGTTAGTGTGTGAGAGAGAGTGTGTGTGTTAGTGTGTGAGAGAGAGTGTGTTAGTGTGTGTGTGTGTGTGTGTGTGTGAGAGAGAGTGTTAGTGTGTGTGTGTGTGAGAGAGAGAGAGAGAGAGAGGGTGTTAGTGTGTGTGTGTGAGAGAGAGAGTGTTAGTGTGTGTATGAGAGAGTGTGTTAGTGTGTGTGTGTGTGAGAGAGAGGGTGTTAGTGTGTGTGTAAGAGAGAGGGTGTTAGTGTGTGTGTGTGAGAGAGAGAGTGTTAGTGTGTGTGTGAGAGAGATACAGAGAGAGAGAGAGAGGGAGGGTGTTAGTGTGTGTGTGAGAGAGAGTGTGTTAGTGTGTGTGTGTGTGTGAGAGAGAGAGAGTGTGTTAGTGTGTGTGTGAGAGAGAGATGGTGTTAGTGTGTGCGTGTGTGAGAGTGTGTTAGTGTGTGTGTGAGAGTGTGTTAGTGTGTGTGTGTGTGTGAGAGAGACTGTGTTAGTGTGTGTGTGAGAGAGACTGTGTTAGTGTGTGTGTGAGAGAGTGTTAGTGTGTGAGAGCATTAATGTCTTTCTGTGTGTGAGGACAGAGAGAGAGTGTGTGTGTGTGTGTGTGAGAAAGAGTGTGAATGTGTGAGAGAGTGTAAGTGTGTGTGTGTGAGAGAGAGAGTGTTAGTGTGCGTGTGAGAGAGAGTGTGTTAGTGTGTGTGTGTGAGAGAGAGTGTGTTAGTGTGTGTGTGTGTGTGAGAGAGAGAGAGAGAGACTGTGTTAGTGTGTGTGTGAGAGAGCGTGTTAGTGTGTGTGTGTGAGAGAGATTGTGTTAGTGTGTGTGTGTGTGAGAGAGTGTTAGTGTGTGAGAGCATGAGTGTCTTTCTGTGTGTGAGGACAGAGAGAGAGAGAGAGAGAGTGTGTGTGTGTGTGTGTGTGTGTGTGAAAGAGTGTGAATGTGTGAGAGAGTGTAAGTGTGTGTGTGAGAGAGAGTGTGTGTTTGTGTGTGTGTGAGAGAGAGAAAGAGTGCGTTAGTGTGCGTGTGAGAGAGTGTGTTAGTGTGTGTCTGAGAGAGAGAGTGTGTTAGTGTGTGTGTGAGAGAGACTGTGTTAGTGTGTGTGTGAGAGAGAGAGTGTGTTAGTGTGTGTGTGAGAGAGAGACTGTGTTAGTGTGTGTGTGAGAGAGACTGTGTTAGTGTGTGTGTGAGAGAGTGTTAGTGTGTGAGAGCATGAGTGTCTTTCTGTGTGTGAGGACAGAGAGAGTGTGTGTGTGTGTGTGAAAGAGTGTGAATGTGTGAGAGAGTGTAAGTGTGTGTGTGTGAGATTTAAAGTGTGAATATCTATGTGTGCGTTTGTGTTTATGTGCTATTATATGTATTGTGTACTCTGCAAATTGTTTTTTCTGTGCTGTGCACAGTGCAAGAGTATTTGGGTTTGGCCTCAACTAAAGGTGGCAACCCTAGTACTCTGTGACGTAGTACCTATGTCTTTTTGGTGCAAGGGGTTAATAATAGATTTTCATTGCATAATTTGTAGGATAACATATACTGCATTATACACAATTCCATTAGCTAGAGGGGTGTTATTAAAAAGGAGTGAGTTAGGCATTTTATGTATATTGTTTTGTTTGTGAAGCTCCAGGGACCAGCCTAGAGTGATAACAACTCTTTGGTTTTAGAAGATATAAAGTATTTCCAAGTCAGAAGGCTCAAGTCCAAGTCAAGTCTCGAGTCAGTTGTTAAAGTCTAAGTAGAGTCGCAAGTCATCAAATTTAGCCCAGTTAATGTGCATCACATGACTGGAGTATTAGTAAAGTACAGTACTTATGGAAGCTCTATACCTTTATGACCTGAATACTCAGTACTGACAAACTAGCTGGTGCCAGAAAAAACAAACTAATCTTCTGCTAACACATTCTTTTATTTTAAGCATGATCCATAAAGTCACTTTCTCTAGATTTTCAGCACAAAGCAACGTTCACACCGGCCAGGGCACTAGCATAGAAGGAACCTTACACAAATAACTTGTTAATAGATGTTAATGTTAATGACTTGTTAATAGATCTATGTTTTGGTGAAAATATCAGTATAGGTGGGTGTAGTGATCTACTGAACATCGGGTAGTAGCGTGTATGGCAGGGGTGTCCCTATGGGATTACTGTGGACAAATTACCTAAGGCAGACTGAGCCCTAGTGCGGTTTTGCATCCAATGAAACAGCAAATAGAAATAGATACTGTGTGACCTCTTCTGGTCTATAAATATAAAATAACCTCAGTTATAGGATTGCCTAATCACAACAATAGACGCAGCAACACACATTGATATATATATACTAGAGCAATGAAGGAAGTACATCATACACTGTACGTATACAGCAGTCAGAGACATCAGTACATGCATCTAAACCAGGGACCAACTAACTGGGTAATAGGAAACCAAAGTAAATAATAAAATTTAGTCTTATTGCGCATAGTCTGCTGTCTGCTCTGTCCTATGGTCACCTCTCCACAAGAACGGACTACTGTGGAATTACAGGGCAATTAACAAAGGGATATTTGCTACACACAACCTAGGGGGATACTTCTAGCTAAAGCAAAAGCCCACAAACCCTAATGACAATGAGCAGATAAGATGATCCAGCGGCCATAAACCCCTTGTAGATATCACTGGACAGGACGGGACGTGGGACTGAAATAAGAACCTAAACTGTGCTGTGGCTGTGAGGAGAATGAATGACATTCTGAATTTAGAGCAATAAGGTGACGAGTGAAAGCACCTCCCACCTGACATGACGGGACAGTAGACAAATATTTTTTTATTTAAATCAGATTTTTTTTTTTAAATTCAGAATATTATTTTATTTTTATTTAAATATGAATTTTTTTTTTTAAATAAAATGCTTTTTGATGAAAAAATCTGTCTAAAGATAGAATCTATTTAAGATACATTATAATCCAAAAGTTATTCATCCTGAAATATAGATTAGTTTTTAACTATATAACACAATGCTGTATATTCATATCAGGGTTTTTTCCCTGCTTTGTTTGCCATGTGCTGCTGGCAGCCATTTTACTCACCTCTCTTGCTGACTCTGGTGCATAGTGTGTGATGCTGCTCATTTCTTGCACTTCCTTTTATGGCCAGACTGGTGTACATCATCCGTGGGAGACAGGATGCAGTCTCAGAATTGTGATGTCATCACTTATTATTTAAAGGGCCTCTGTTCAGTATGCTTTGCCCTTCCGTTGTCTCAGACCTGTTTGTGAGAGCTCCTGTGTATTACCTGGCTGTCTGACGTCCCTCCTGGTTCCTGATCCCTGGCTTGTTCCTGATTCCGGCTCGTCTGACTACTCGCTGACTCGGCTCGTCTGACTATTCGCTTTGGCTCCTGACTCGGCTCGTCTGACTACCAGCTCTGGTTTTGATTCCTGGCTTGTTATTTGACTTGTAGGCTTTTTATTATTTTTTGCTATTAATAAAGGTGTGATTATTTTTGCACTTCTTGTCTCAGTCTGATTCCTGGCACCCTGACATTACGCAAGGGCCATGAATCCTGATGGTGCTAATAATCCACCTTTATCTGCTATAATTTCCAGGATGGATGAAAAGGATCACCGCTTAGTTAAATTTGCACTAGCTCTGCAAACCCTGCTGACTCGCACTGCACATTTGGACCAAAGTGTCTCGCAAGTTATGGCTGCTCCTGTTTCCGCTGCTGCACCTAGTCCTACCAGGAGCATGTCCGGTTCTGCACCTCTACCTCAGCGATATGGAGGCGCTCCTAATCAGTGCAGGGGGTTTTTGAACCAGGTGGGCATTTATTTTGAGATGTTACCTCAGGCGTTTCCCTCTGACAGAGCTAAGGTGGGATTTCTCATCTCGTTACTCTCTGACGCAGCTCTTGCCTGGGCTAATCCCTTGTGGGAGACTAATAAATCTGTGATTTCAAATTACCCTGAATTTGTGGCCTCCCTTCGAAGGGTATTTTATGTTCCAGCTCGCTCCTCCTCTGCTGCTAAACGACTCATGTCCATTCAGCAAGGTACAAGATCTGTTGCTCAGTATGCCATTGAGTTCCGTATGCTTGCCGCAGACGTAGGTTGGAACAATGAAGCCCTTGTTGCCGCCTTCTTTCATGGGCTCTCTGATGCGATTAAAGATGAAGTTGCTGCCAGAGATTTACCAGAAGATCTCGAGGCATTGGTGTCTTTTTTGATCCTAATTGACATCAGACTAAGTGAGAGGCCCTCTTTCAAGGAGCACTTGCGGAAGCCTCCTGTTCCGTTGTCTCCTATGTGTTCGTTCCCACCCATGCCTCCCTCTCCTCCCATGCCTCCTGGTCCCGAGTCACCAGGTACTGCTGAGTCGATGTAGTTGGGATTCACGCGTCTCTCCGTGGCGGAGAGGGCCTTTAGGAGGAGGGAGGGGCTCTGCCTCTATTGTGGGTTACAGGGCCACCTTTTGAAGTCTTGTCCTACACGGCCGGGAAACGCTCACACCTAAGGTCCTGTTGGGGGCAGACCTTGGGTGGCTCATCCTAACCCTGTCCTGCCTTTCGTTCTTGAGGTTGATGCGTCTGAGACTGGAGTAGGTGCCCTCTTGTCTCAACGTCCTACATCTGATGGTTCCTTGCCTCCATGTGGTTTCTTCTCTAAGAAATTGTCTCCAGTGGAGTGCAATTATGAAATTGGCGAAAGGGAATTACTGGCCATAATTTTGGCACTCAAGGAATGGAGGCATCTTCTCGAGGGTACTAGCGTGCCAGTGCTCATTCTTACTGACCACAAGAATTTTAACTTATCTATCTGAAGCAAAACATTTGTCGTCCCCGCTATTTTTGTCTCGATTTAATTATGTGGTCTCCTACCTGCCTGGTAGTAAGAATGTTAGGGCTGATGCCCTCTCTCGACAATTTTCGCCTCTGTCCAAGGAGGAGTCTGTACCTACTCCTGTTATACCTCCTGACCATATTTTTTCTACCATACTTACTAATTTGACTTCTCCCTTGGGGGCAGGAGATCCTGGCTGCACAAACCAATGCACCTCCTGAGAAACCTAGTGGTAAGTGTTTTGTTCCTGAGAATCTTCGAACTAAACTTTTGCACACTTACCACTATCCTAAAGCCACAGGTCACCCAGGCAAGAACCAAATGATTTGGTCTGTCACTCAACAATTCTGGTGGCCAGGTCTTCATTCTGATGTTGCTGCAAATGTTGCCTCCTGCTCAGTTTGTGCACAGAATAAGACTCCTCAACGTCTTCCTGTGGGTCTTCTTCAACCTATTGCTAATGGTGAGTGTCCTTGGACACATCTTTACATGGACTTCATTGTCGAGCTCCCTGTTTCCAATGGCAATACTGTTATCCTTATGGTGGTTGCCGGTTTTTCTAAAATGTCACATTGCATTCCATTGAAGAAGATGCCTACCGCTCAGGAGCTTGCTTCAATTTTTGCCCGGGAGGTCTTCCGTTTACATGGGTTACCCAAGGAGATAGTGTCGTACAGGGGTAGCCAGTTTGTCTCCAGATGTTGGTGTTCCTTTTGTGCTCAAATGAGGATCCAGCTTTCCTTCTCCTCTGCATATCACCCTCAATCCAATGGGGCTGCGGAACGGTCTAATCAAGCTCTGGAACAGTTCCTCCGTTGCTATGTCTCAGATCACAATAATTGGTGTGAACTGTTACCTTGGGCAGAGTTTGCTCGTAATAGTGCTATTAATGCTTCCTCCAAGTTATCCCCGTTCATGGCGAATTATGGGTTTCAACCATCCTTGTTGCCCGATTCATTCATGTCTCAGGATATTCCAGCTTTGGAGGAGCATCTTCCGGCAACTCCGTTCCATGTGGGTGCAGATTAAGGATTGCCTTCATCGTTCTATGCAGCGCCAAAAGTTCCAGGTTGTTCGTAGGCGTCTGCACGCGCCTTCCTACCAGGTTGGTGAGAGAGTTTGGCTGTCCTCCCGCAAATTGAACCTTCGTGTGCCTTCCAATAAACTGGCTCCCCGTTATGTTGGTCCTTTTTGAATACTCCGACGGGTCAATCCTGTGGCCTACGATCTTGACCTTCCTCCTGCAATGCGCATTTCCAATGTTTTTCATGTCTCCCTCTTGAAACCATTGGTTTGTAATCGGTTTACCACTGTGTTGCCTCGTCCCGTCCTATCTTTGTTGACAACCATGAGGAGTATGAGGTCAGCAGCATTATTGACTCTCGTATGTCCAGGGGCCGTGTACAGTATTTGTTTCACTGGAGGGGCTACGGTCCGGAGGAGCGTTCATGGGTTCCCTCCTCTGATGTTCATGCTCCCGCCCTCCTCCGTGCCTTCCATGCCCGTTTCCCCAATAAGCTTTTTGTCCTCCCGCGGGGAGGGGTCGTTGAGGGGAGGGTACTGTCAGGGTTTTTTTCCCTGCTTTGTTTGCCATGTGCTGCTGGCAGCCATTTTACTCACCTCTCTTGCTGACTCTGGTGCATACTGTGTGATGCTGCTCATTTCCTGCACTTCCTTTTATGGCCAGACTGGTGTACATCATCCGTGGGAGACAGGATGCAGTCTCAGAATTGTGATGTCATCACTTATTATTTAAAGGGCCTCTGTTCAGTATGCTTTGCCCTTGCGTTGTCTCAGACCTGTTTGTGAGAGCTCCTGTGTATAACCTGGCTGTCTGACGTCCCTCCTGGTTCCTGATCCCAGGCTTGTTCCTAACTCTGCTGTTCTCCTTGTTCCAGATTCCAGCTCGTCTGACTACTCGCTTTGGTTCCTGACTCAGCTCGTCTGACTACCAGCTCTGGTTTTGATTCCTGGCTTGTTATTTGACTTGTGGACTTTTTATTATTTTTTGCTATTAATAAAGGTGTGATTATTTTTGCACTTCTCGTCTCAGTCTGATTCCTGGCACCCTGACAATTCATGGCTGTAATGTTTAATTTTTTTGGTAAAATAATTCCATTAATCCATTCACAATGTCATGCTCTCCCAGTGGTTTCTGTAGGATTATCTTGGGCAATTTTTCTATCTTAGATATTATCACATATTGGGCCAGATTACAAGTGGAGCACTATTTAATGCTTTGACTAGAGCGCTAATTGCACTAGAAGTACTTTTTGCGCACGTCGCCTTGAGCTGGTATTAGAATTTGAAAGTAAAAAGTTATTACGCTAACCCAGCATGCGCAAAAATATGAACTTAGACTGTTGCATGCACAATAACCTATTCTCCCATAGAAGACAATGGAGGAAAAAAAAGTGGAAAAAAACATCCCACTCGTGTACTAACCTGATCGCATATTCTCATGTGTGCTAACTCGACATGAAAATATGAATATTTTACATTCCGATGTTCTGCAGATAGCAGAATATGTTCTATTTGTTTATACATATTTCTACATATATGTGATAGTATTTTGATACACTATATATCTATACCTTTATATATATATATATATAAATGATTATATAAAGATATACAGTATCCTCACAAAAGTGAGTACACCCCTCACATTTTTGTAAATATTTTATAATATCTTTTCATGTGACAACACTGAAGAAATGACACTTTGCTACAATGTAAAGTAGTGAGTGTACAGCCTGTATAACAGTGTAAATTTGCTGTCCCCTCAAAATAACTCAACACACAACCATTAATGTCTAAACCGTTGGCAACAAAAAGAAAATTTATGCTTACCTGATAAATTTGTTTCTTTTTTGATACGGTGAGTCCACGGATTTCATCCTTACTTGCGGGATTACGCCTCCTGGTCAGCAGGAGGAGGCAAAGAGCACCACAGCAGAGCTGTATATATAGCTCCTCCCTTCCCTCCCACTCCAGTCATTCGACCGAAGTTAGGAAGAGAAAGGAAAAGCCAAGGTGCAAAGGTGTCTGAAGTTTAACAAAAAATAACAACCTGTCTCATAGAACAGGGCGGGCCGTGGACTCATTGTGTCTAAAAAGAAACAAATTTATCAGGTAAGCATAAATTTCTTTTCTTTTTAAAGACACGCTGAGTCCATGGATTTCATCCTTACTTGTGGGATACAATACCAAAGCTATAGTACAGGGACAAGACAGGGAACCTAAACGGAAGGCACCACTGCTTGAAGAACCTTTCTCCCAAAAGCAACCTCAGCCGCGGCAAAAGTATCAAATTTGTACAATTTTGAAAAAGTGTGAAGAGAGGACCAAATTGCAGCCTTGCAAATCTGTTCAACAGAAACATCATCTTTGAATGCCCATGAGGAAGCAACAGCCCTAGTGGAATGAGCCGTAATTCAATCAGGAGGCTGCTGTCCAGCAGTCTCATACGCAAACTGGATGATACTCTTCAGCCAAAAAGAAAGAGAGGTAGCCGTAGCTTTCTGACCCCTATGTTTCCCTGGAAAAAAAATACAAACAAAGAAGACGATTGACTAAAATCTGTAGTCTCTTGTAGACTACGTCTAAATTGTGTAGCAGGCGTTCCTTCTGAGAAGAAGGATTAGGACACAAGGAAAGAACAACAATCTCCTGATTAATGTTCTTGTCTGAAACAACTTTAGGAAGAAAAACAAGTTTAGTACGTAAAACCACCTTATCTGAATGAAAAATAAGGGAAGGAGAATTATAATGTAATGCTGAAAGCTCAGACACTCTTCTAGCCAAAGAAATGGCAACAAGAAACAAAACTTTCCAAGATAACAACTTAATATCAATGGAATGCATAGGTTCAAACAGAACCCCTTGAAGAACTTTAAGAACTAAATTCAAACTCCAAGGAGGAGCAATCGGAGAAAACACAGGCCTGATTCTAGTCAGAGCCTGACAAAAATATTGAACATCTGGTACATCTGCCAGACGCTTGTGCAACAAATAGATAAGGCAAAAATCTGCCCCTTTAGGGAACTCGCTGAGAAACCCTTCTCCAAACCTTCTTGGAGAAAAGACAAAAACCTGGGAATCCTAACTTCACTCCATGAGTATCCTATGGAATCACACCAATAAAGATATTTTCGCCATATCTTTTGGCAAATCGTCCTAGTTACAGGCTTATGCGCCTGAATTAAGATATCTATGACTGAATCAGAGAACTCCCGCTTGGATAAGATTAAGCGTTCAATCTCCAAGATGTCAGTTGCAGAGAAACCAGCTTCGGGTGAAGGAAGGGTCCCTGAATGAGAACGTCCTTCCTCAATGGAAGTTTCCAAGGTGGCAGTGATGACATGTCCACCAGATCGGCATATCAAATCCTGCGAGGCCACGCAGGAGCGATGAGGATCACTGATGCCTTCTCCTGTTTGATTCGAGCAATAACCCGGGAAAGAAGAGTAAATGGGGGAATAGATATGCTAGGCTGAAGGACCAAGGAACTGCCAAGGCATCTATCAGCTCAGCCTGGGGGTCTCTGGACCTGGACCCGTATCTTGGAAACTTGGCATTCTGACAAGATGCCATGAGATCCAATTCCGGCCGACCCCATTTGAGAATCAGGTTGGAGAATATTTCCGGAAGGAGTTCCCACTCTCCCGGATGAAAAGTCTGCCTGCTCAGAAAAACCGCCTCCCAGTTGTCCACACCTGGGATGTGGATCGCTGACAGATGGAAATAATGGGCCTGATGAATTGGGCCGAAGCCAACTGAGGCCAGGCCTGAAGGACATTGAAGATCACCCTCAGCTCTATGATGTTGATGGGAAGAAAAATATCGTCCAGATAAGGCGCCACCGCAATGCCCCGTGGTCTTAAAACCGCCAACAGAGACCCCAGAACTTTTGTGAAAATTCTGGGTGCCGTGGCCAGACTGAAAGGAAGAGCCACGAACCAAAAGTATATGTCCAGAAAGGCAAACCTCAGGAACTTGTGATGATCTTTGTGGATAGGAACATGAAGATATGCATCCTTTAGATCCACTGATGTCATAAATTGACCCTCCTGGATCAATTTAAGGATGGTACGAATAGTTTCCATCTTGAAAGATGGAACTCTGAGAAACCTGACTAAACTCCTGAGATTTAACAAGTGGTCTGAAGGTTCCCTCTGTTTTTGGGACCCACAACCCTATTGGGATAAAAAAACTCCAGACCCTGTACCTATAGCGGAACTGAAACAATCACTCCCAGGTCTGAGAGGCCTCCAACGCAGTGTAAGAACGCCTCCTTATGTCTGATCAGCCGAAAATAATGAAAGCAGAAACCAGCCTCTGGAAGGCTCTGGGTCCCGAACCCAAGCCTGAGTGAAGACAGAAAATCTGCCCTCTACAAGATCCGAATACGGATCAGGGGCATGTCCTACATGCTGTTTCTGTGATCCTTGTAAGGAATCATTAAAGCTGAAACTTAGAGCATATATTCATAGAACAAGGCTCTAATCATAACGCTCCGTTGAGCTGAAATAGAGCAATCGATGTTCCCAGTTTCATAACGTGAAGGGAAGAATTTGAATTAAAGGAATTAGCCAATTTGAAAGCTTTTATCCTGTCCTGGACTCTACCCAGGGAAGTCTCTGACCTAGCAGCATTGGACAACGCCTCAAACCAATCTGCCATCGCACTAGTGAACTGTAGCAAAGTAGACAGCTGGTTGCCATTTTACACCCTGGCGTACATCCCATTTCTAAAATCCAACTATCCTCTAAGGGAATAATAATTCTCTTAGCGAAGCGGAAAAAAAACACTCCTTCCCCCCTAGGGAACGTTTATCCAGACTCCCTTATTGAGTCTTGTAAAGATAGGGAATGCGTCCATCCTTATAATGTACTGGACGCACTAGTATAAAATACACCATAAATGTCATAACTCTGAGTGGAGTGTGAAAGGAGGCGCAGGTCACTGCATGCGGGCCCTAAAAATTGTGGGAAGCTATAGGATAAATTTGTGGCATAACTTGATCATTGCCAACAGACTCCTAAACAGCAACCACCTTAGGGGGAGAAGGTTCAAAATTTATTTCTTAATAAAATTTACACCCAAAAGAACGTTACTGACTCATAAAATCTTGAAAGTAACCATATTTTGCGTGTGCATTTGTTCCATCCTAAGATCACAAGGGATGAATTAACAAAAAAAAACAGCTGAAATTCTCTATGAGAAGAACAAAGTCTATTAAAGTAACTCAAATGAGTTATAGAGGAAACACAGGGAACTGTATGAACACTATATATTTTTTGGGACATGTCCATTACTGCCCTTTCAATAAGCTCCTAAGCAATATACTCCTTAGGAGAAGAAGGTTTTCCTCATCAATTAAAGATCTCCCAATCAAAGAGAAATAGAAAGGAGTGGCAATGCTAGATTGGCATCCAAACCTAAAATAATAGACCCCTTGCAGGGCCTCTTAGTCCATCCTGAGGTACAAGGGATGACTTAACCAAACTACTGAATGTCTTAAATAAAAATTTAGTACATAAAAAGCGTTACTGTCTTTTTAAATTTAAAAAGCAACCTTTTTTTTTTTTTAATCCTGCTGAGGCGCCTCTGAATCAAACCATCAGAGCCTGTACCTACAACACTTAAGAGAAACAGATCTGGAGCGCCGCTGTAGCGCTGTCGGATCTGCCTAACTCAGCACAAAGACAGACCTGGAGCGCAGCTGTAACGCTGTCCAGATCTGTCTAACACTGTTTAAAGACAGATCTGGAGCGCAGCTATAGCGCTTGTCCAGACTGAAAGAATAAGAACAGAGATAGAAAATGCTTATGAGAGCACAGCCTAAAACGGCCTTAATCATAGCTCCGCCCCTCACAGGCGTGATACAACTCGGGCTCCCGGTCCTACCAATATAACATTCAGTAATTGACACTAGTGCAGCTCAGAAGAGTGGCAAACATAGTCCCGCCCTTCGTGGGCGTGAAACAACTCGGGTTTCCGGTCCTATCCATAAGTTATATAGAGACCCTAGTGCAGCTCCCAAGAGCGCATAACATAGCCCCGCCCTTCGTGGGCGTGAAACTCGGGCTCCCGACCCGGTCCCATCTATAAAATATATAGATATAGACCCTAGTGCAGCTCCAAAGAGCGCCTAACATAGCCCCGCCCTTTGTGGGCGTTACAGTAATGATCTCCCGGTCGCCATAATTATGTTTTCAAAATAGGTCACCGGGAGCTATAGAACCATACTCTATGAATCTGGGGGCAAATTTTGACACAGTTTATTGTCCTGTGACCCCAGCAAACACCTCTTCTGAGCCCCTGTATCTCGCTCAGCCCAAGTGAATAAGTTGTCCTATGAATTGCGTACATGTTCATCCCAATATGTGAGTGACCATTCCCTGTTCTGTAACAGCTGCTGTATGCTGCAACAGGAACAATGTCAGTAGTGCAAACTCCCGGTCGGCATGTTGGAATTATACCACCGCCGAGAGTGCTGTGACAAGTGAAGTACGTGTGCTGTCTGTATGTCCCATATGAGAATGCATACCTGAATAAAGAGCCCATATCTTACCCTAGGAGCTACCCAATTACAACGTTAGAGGCCAATTCCTTCTGAGTTCCTCTTTCTTCTAAGCCCAGAAATAAAAAATGGCACTTACCTCACAATCTGCCGACAGCAAAGGCAGCACATAGGTGTGTGAAGTCCTACTGCTCACATGGACCTGAAGATTACAGGAAAAACACTGAGTAAAAATCCCTCAGATTTTTTCCAGGATAGGGCAGCAACAGGGAGGCGCAGTGAGAATTATGTCCCACAAGTTCCCATTGCTTTAAAGCCACCAAATGCTCTACTCTAGAGACTTATCTGGACTACGGCTACACCCCAGAACAAAGTAGCACTCTCTGGCACTACTTTTAAAATAATAAACTCTTGATTGAAGAATCTAATCTAACACCTCACTTTATCTCTTCCTATCACTAACACAGGCAAAGAGAATGACTGGAGTGTGAGGGAAGGGAGGAGCTATATATACAGCTCTGCTGTGGTGCTCTTTGCCTCCTCCTGCTGACCAGGAGGCGTAATCCCGCAAGTAAGGATGAAATCCGTGGACTCATTATGTCTTTAAAAAGAAAGTGAGTACACCCCTAAGAGGAAATGCCCAAATTGGGCTCAATTAGCCATTTTCCCTCCCCGGTGTCATGTGACTCGTTAGTGTTACAAGGTCTCAGGTGTGAATTGGGAGCAGGTGTGTTAAATTTGGTGTTATCGCTCTCACACTCTCTCATACTGGTCACTGGAAGTTCAACATGGCACCTCATGGCAAAGAACTCTCTGAAGATCTGAAAAAAGAATTGTTGCTCTACATTAAGATGGCCTAGGCTATAAGAAGATTGCCAAGACCCTGAAACTGAGCTGCAGCACAGTGGGCAAGACCATACAGCGGTTTCAAAGAACAGGTTCCACTCAAAACAGGCCTTGCCATGGTTGACCAAAGAGGTTGTGCACGTGCTCAGCGTCATATCCAGAGGTTGTCTTTGGGAAATAGACGTACGAGTGCTGCCAGCATTGCTGCAGAGGTTGAAGGGGTGGGGGGTCAGTCTGTCAGTGCTCAGACCATACGCCGCACACTGCATCATATTGGTCTGCATGGCTGTTGTCCCAGAAGGAAGGCTCTTCTAAAGATAATGAACAAGAAAGCCTGCAAACAGTTTGCTGAAGACAAGCAGACTAAGGACATGGATTACTGGAACCATGTCCTGTGGTCCGATGAGACCAAGATAAACTTATTTGGTTCAGATGGTGTCAAGCATGTGTGGCGGCAACCAGGTGAGAAGTACAAAGACAAGTGTGTCTTGCCTACAGTCAAGCATGGTGGTGGGAGTGTCATGGTCTGAGCCTGCATGAGTGCTGCCAGCACTGGGGAGCTACAGTTCATTGAGGGAACCATGAATGCCAACATGTACTGTAACATACTGAAGCAGAGCATGATCCCCTCCCTTCGGAGACTGGGCCGCATGGCAATATTCCAACATGATAACAACCCCAAACACACCTCCAAGACGACCACTGCCTTGCTAAAGAAGCTGAGGGTAAAGGTGATGGACTGGCCAAGCATGTCTCCAGAGCTAAACCCTATTGAGCATCTGTGGGACATCCTCAAACGGAAGGTGAGGGAGCGCAAGGTCTCTAACATCCACCAGCTCTGTGATGTCATCATGGAGGAGTGGAAGAGGACTCCAGTGGCAACCTGTGAAGCTCTGGTGAACTCCATGCCCAAGAGGGTTAAGGCAGTGCTGGAAAATAATGGTGTCTATTTCCACTAAGGGGTGTACTCACTTTTGTTGCCAACGGTTTAGACATTAATGGCTGTGTGTTTGAGGGGACAGCAAATTTACACTGTTATACAGGCTGTACACTCACTACTTTACATTGTAGCAAAGTGTCATTTCTTCAGTGTTGTCACATGAAAAGATATAATAAAAGATTTACAAAAATGTGAGGGGTGTATTCACTTTTGTGAGATACTGTAGATATATTGTCATGGTACCAGGAATCAGACAGACTTGAAGTGCAAACATAATCACACCTTTAGTAATAAACAAAAAATAAAAAAAAGTCCAGGAGTTAAAGCTAGAGCTGGTTGTCAGAGAAGCCGAGTCGGGAGCCAAATCGAGTAGTCAGACGAGCCAGGATCAGGAACTAGGAAAACAGCAGAGTCAGGAACAAGCCAGGGATCAGGAACCAGAAGGGACGACAGACAAGCCAGGTTACTGGAACACAGGAACTTACAAACAAGTCTCAGACAACGCAAGGGAAAAAGCATACTGAACAGAGGCCCTTTAAATAATAAGTGTGACATCATAATCCTGGGACTGCATCCTGTCTCACACTGATGATGTTCACCAGTTTGGCCATAAGAGGGCGCCCAGATGAGTGAGCAATGTTACACGCTCTGCATCAGATTCAGTGAGAGAGTTAAGTAACATGGCAGCCAGCAGCATATAGCAAACAAAGCAGGGTGAAAGCAGTACCCTCCCCTCAACCACCCCTCCCCCACGGGAGCTTATTAGGGAAATGGGCATGGAAGGCACGGAGGAGGGCGGGAGCATGAACATCAGAGGAGGGAACCCATGAACGCTCCACTGGACCGTAACCCCTCCAGTGAACCAAATACTGTATGCGCCCCTGGACCTACGAGTCATAAATGCTGCTGATCTCATATTCTTCATGGTTGTCAACTGAGATAAGACAACACACTGATTACAAACCAATGGTTTCAAGAGAGAGACATGAAAAACATTGGAGATGCACATTGCAGGAGGATGGTCAAGAGCGTAGACAACAGGATTGACCCGTCAAAGTATTCGAAAAGGACCAACATAACGGGGAGACAGTTTATTGGAAGGCACACGAAGGTTCAAGTTGTGGGAGGACAGCCAAACCCTCTCACCAACCTGGTAGGAAGGCACGGGCAGACGCCTTCGATCAGTCTGGAATTTTTGGAGCTACGATCCGTCTGGAATTTTTGGCACTGCATAGACCGATGAAGGAAATCCTGAATCTGCACCCACGTGGAACGGAGTTCCCGGAGATGCTCCTCCAAAGCCGGAATACCCTGAGACATGAATGAATCGGGCAACAAGGATGGTTGAAACCCATAATTAGCCATGAACTGGGATAACTGGGAGGAAGCATTGATAGCACTATTACGTGCAAAATCTGCCCAAGGTAACAGTTCACACCAATTATTGTGGTGATCTGAGACATAGCAATGGAGGAACTGTTCCAGAGCTTGATTAGACCGTTCCGCAGCCCCATTGGATTGAGGGTGATATGCAGAGGAGAAGGAAAGCTGAATTCCCATTTGAGCACAAAAGGAGCGCCAAAATCTGGAGACAAACTGGCTACCCCGGTCCAAGACTATCTCTTTGGGTAACGCATGTAAACGGAAGACCTCCCGGGCAAAAATTGAAGCAAGCTCTTGAGCGGTAGGCAGCTTCTTTAAGGGAATGCAATGTGACATTTTAGAAAAATGGTCAACCACCATAAGGATAACAGTATTGCCATTGGAAACAGGGAGCTCGACAATGAAGTCCATGGAAAAGGAAATTTATGCTTACCTGATAAATTTGTTTCTTTTTAGATACGATGAGTCCACGGATTTCGTCCTTACTTGTGGGATATCGCCTCCTGGTCAGCAGGAGGCGGCAAAGAGCACCACAGCAGAGCTGTATATATAGCTCCTCCCTTCCCTCCCACTCCAGTCATTCGACCGAAGATAGGAAGATAAAGGAAAAGCCAAGGTGCAGAGGTGACTGAAGTTTGACAAAAATAAAGACCTGTCTATAAAACAGGGTGGGCCGTGGACTCATCGTATCTAAAAAGAAACAAATTTATCAGGTAAGCATAAATTTCCTTTTCTTTTTAAAGATACGATGAGTCTACGGATTTCATCCTTACTTGTGGGATACAATACCAAAGCTATAGTACATGGATGAAAAGGGAGGGACAAGACAGGGAACCTAAACGGAAGGCACCACTGCTTGAAGAACTTTCCTCCCAAAAACAGCCTCAGCCGAGGCAAAGGTATCAAATTTGTAAAATTTGGAAAAAGTGTGAAGAGACGACCAAGTTGCAGCTTTGCAAATCTGTTCAACAGAAGCATCATTTTTGAATGCCCATGAGGAAGCCACAGCCCTAGTGGAATGAGCCGTAATTCGTTCAGGAGGCTGCTGTCCCGCAGTCTCATATGCAAAACGGATGATATTCTTCAGCCAAAAAGAAAGAGGTAGCCGTAGCTTTCTGACCCCTACGTTTCCCAGAAAAAATGACAAACAAGGAAGACGATTGACGAAAATCCTTAGTCGCCTGTAAGTAGAACTTCAAGGCACGGACCACGTACAAATTATGTAACAGACGCTCCTTCTTAGAAGAAGGATTAGGACACAAGGAAGGAACAACAATTTCCTTATTAATATTTTTATTTGAAACAACCTTAGGAAGAAAACCAGGTTTAGTTCGTAACACCACCTTATCCGAATGGAAAATAAGATAAGGAGAATCACATTGTAATGCCGAAAGCTCAGATACTCTTCGAGCAGAAGAGATAGCAACCAAAAATAAAACTTTCCAAGATAATAACTTAATATCAATGGAATGCATAGGTTCAAACAGAACCCCTTGAAGAACATTAAGAACTAAATTCAAACTCCAAGGAGGAGCAATAGGTCTAAATACAGGCCTGATTCTAGTCAGAGCCTGACAAAAAGATTGGACATCTGGAACATCTGCCAGACGCTTGTATAAGAAAATAGATAAAGCAGAAACCTGTCCTTTTAAAGAACTTGCTGACAACCCCTTCTCCAATCCTTCTTGGAGAAAAGACAAAACCCTGGGAATCCGAACCCTACTCCATGAGTTGCCCTTGGATTCACACCAATAAAGATATTTATGCCATATCTTATGGTAAATTTTCCTAGTAACAGGCTTACGTGCCTGAATCAAGGTATCTATGACCAAATCAGAAAACCCTCGCTGAGATAAAATTAAGCGTTCAATCTCCAAGCAGTCAGCTGCAGAGAAACGAGATTCGGATGATGGAAGGGACCCTGAATGAGAAGGTCTTTCCTCAACGGGAGCTTCCACGGTGGCTGAGATGACATTTCCACCAGATTGGCATACCAAATCCTGCAAGGCCACGCAGGAGCAATGAGGATCACTGATGCCCTCTCCTGTTTGACTCGAGCAATCACCCGAGGGAGAGCAAATGGAGGGAATACATAAGCTAGGCTGAAAGACCAAGGCACTGCCAAGGCATCTATCAGCTCGGCCTTAGGATCCCTGGACCTGGACCCGTATCTCAGAAGCTTGGCATTCTGACGAGATGCCATGAGATCCAACTCTGGCCTGCCCCATCTGAGAATCATGCTGGAAAATACCTCCGGATTGAGTTCCCATTCTCCCTGATGAAACGTCTGTCTGCTTAGAAAATCTGTTCCCAGTTTTCCACCCCTGGGATGTGGATTGCTGACAGATGGCAAGAGTAAGACTCCGCCCACTGTATTATCTTGGCTACTTCTGTCATCGCCAAGGAACTCCTTGTTCCTCCCTGATGATTGATGTAAGCTACAGTCGTTATGTTGTCCGACTGGAACCTGATGAATTGGGCTGAAGCCAACTGAGGCCAAGCCTGAAGCGCATTGAATATTGCTCTCAACTCTAGGATATTGATGGGAAGGAGAGACTCTGCCTGAGTCCATACACCATGAACTCTTAGGGAGTCCCAGACTGCCCCCCATCCTAACAGGCTGGCATCCGTTGTCACTATCACCCATGAGGGCCTGCAGAAGCAAGTCCCCTGGGATAGATGAACCAGCGACAACCACCATAGAAGAGAGTCTCTTGTCTCCTGATCCAGATTTATTTGAGGAGACAAATCTGTATAATCTCCATTCCACTGCCTGAGCATGCTTAATTGCAGAGGCCTGAGATGAAAACGAGCAAACGAAACGATGTCCATTGCCGCCACCATCAATCCGATTACCTCCATGCACTGAGCCACTGACGGACGAGGATTGGACTGAAGGAGTCGACATGCACTCAGAATTTTTCACTTTCTGACCTCCGTCAGAAAAATCTTCATTGAGACAGAGTCGATTAAAGTTCCCAGAAAGGGTACTCTTGTCTGAGGAACCAATTAACTCTTTTCCAGATTTACCTTCCACCCATGGGTTCTCAAGACGGAAAGCACAATGTCGGTATGGGACCTTGCCAGTTGAAATGATGACGCCTGTATCAGTATATCGTCCAGATAAGGCGCCACCACGATGCCCCATGGTCTTAGAACCGCCAATAAAGACCCCAGAACTTTTGTGAAAATTCTGGGCGCTGTGGCCAGACCGAAAGGGAGAGCTAAAAACTGATAATGTTTGTCTAGAAAGGCAGACCTCAGGAACTTGCGATGATCTCTGTGGATAGGAACATGAAGGTATGCATCCTTTAGATCCACCGTTGACATAAATTGACCTTCCTGGATCAATGGAAGAATGGTACGAATGGTTTCCATCTTGAAAGATGGAACTCTGAGAAACTTGTTTAGACTCTTGAGATATAAGATAGGTCTGAAGGTTCCCTCCTTTTTGGGAACTACAAACAGATTTGAATAAAACCCCTGTCCCTGTTCCTGAAGTGAAACGGGACAGATGGTCTACAGACAATCGAGAAAGAAGAAAGCTTCCTCTGGGAGAAGAATTTCTGAATTCCTGCTGGTATCCCTGAGACACTATCTCTAATGCCCAGGGATCCTGAACATCTCTCATCCAAGCCTGGATGAAGAAAGACAGCCTGCCCCCTACCAGATCCGGTCCCGGATCGGGGGCCAACCCTACATGCCGACTTGGGAGCAGCAGCAGGCTTCTTGGATTGTTTACCCTTGATCCAAGACTGATAGGGTCTCCAGGTAGACTTGGTTTGTGAATAGTTACCTTCCTGTTTAGAGGAAGAGGAAGGGGGGATTCCCTTGAAAATCGAAAGGAATGAAAATTACTCTGTCGACCTCTCTGTTTGGATTTCTTATCCTGAGGGAGGAGATGACTCTTGCCTCTCGTGATGTCAGAAATAATTTCCTTCAAGTCAGGTCCGAACAGGGTCTTCCCCTTGTAAGAAATAGCCAAAAGCTTAGACTTAGATGACACATCTGCAGACCAAGATTTCAACCATAAGGCTCTGCGTGCTAAAATGGAAAATCCTGAACTCTTAGCCGCCAATTTGGTAATCTGCAAATAAGCATCTGTAATAAATGAATTAGCCAATTTAAGAGCTTTAATCCTATCCTGTATTTCTTCCAAAGAAGTCTCAGTTTTAAGAGACTCTTCCAAAGCATCAAACCAATAAGCAGCCGCAGTCGTAACCGTAACAATGCAGGCTGCTGGTTGCAATAGCAACCCCTGATGAAAATAGATCTTTTTAAGGAGACCCTCCAATTTCTTATCCATAGGGTCTTTGAAAGCACAACTATCCTCGATAGGGATAGTAGTTCGTTTAGCCAAGGTGGAAATAGCTCCCTCCACCTTAGGGACTGTCTGCCAAGAGTCCCTAATGGCATCAGCTATAGGGTACATTTTCTTGAAAACAGGAGAAGGGGAGAATGGAATGCCCGGTCTCTCCCATTCCTTAGCAATAATTTCCTCTTAGGAACTGGAAAAACATCAGAATAAGAAGGGACCTCTAAATATCTGTCCAACTTACTCAATTTCTCTGGAGGAACCACAATTGAATCACAGTCGTCCAGAGTCACCAAAACCTCCCTTAACAATAGGCGGAGGTGTTCAAGCTTAAACCTGAAAGACACCACATCTGAATCCGTCAGAGGTAAGACACTTCCTGAGTCAGAAAGTTCACCCTCAGATAGGACCTTTTGCGTTTGCCTTGAAGTACGGGAAAGGCAGATAACGCTTCTGAAAGTGTAGATGACATAACTGCAGCAATGTCCTGCAGTGTTATCGCAGCAGAAGCTGCCGAGGAACTGGGCGCCGCTTGAGCGGGCGTTAAGGGCTGTGACGCTTGGGGAGAAAGATGCAGCATACTCTGAATCTCCTCAGCAGAACCCTGAGGAGTATCCGCTTTTGACAAACTTTAATTAAAGAAAATTTGCTCTCTAAACTGTATGCACTCTCAGTGCATGAGGGACAAAAAGTAACAGGGGGTTCCACATTGGCATTCAAACATAAAGAACATGTAATGCTCTGAAGGTCTTCCATGACAAAAAAACAACAATTTTGGTTGTGGCACTGTTAAATATGTATTTAAACCCTTAAAATATAAAAACAGCCTAATATGACCGTTGACAATTTAAGAAGCCAGAGTGAAACTGAGCCTTATTACAAAATTATTTTTTCAAATTTTATTGCCCCAACACTCTGACCGTTAATACTGAGCAAGAGAAACTGTGATGCAAAAGTATAATAACAAGCTGGCTGTTAATCTAAGTCACTAAATTTTACCGACTTAAACAAAAACAAAACAGTGCACCTCCTCGCCACAGCTCTGCTGCGGCGCCTACCTGCCCCCACGTATACCGACTATGGTCACCGATATGCAGAGTGCCGAGGTCCGCCTGTGTTTAACACTTAACCATGCGGTCTAATGAAACACCGGAGTCTACAAGCGTACTGCTCCTCTGGTGCCGGGATCTTCAGGAAGAATAACAGCGCAGCTTCTCAAGCGTGCAAACGCTAAGCCCCGCCCCTCGTGGGCGGACAAACTGAGCTTGACTGAACTCGGCTAAATTATCGTTAAAATCAACTAATGCCGGGCAAAATATCGTAGCAAGCGTGAAGCACTTATGTACCCAACACACTGAGTAAACTAAAGCAGCTGACACCGGAGTATGTATAAAAAACTCCGAAGTGCAAAATCCTCCGCATCTAGCCCACAGTTCCAAAGTTGCGTGTATAACACTATACTGAATTTCCTACTGTCTGTCCAACAGGGCCATTAGTCATGAAAGCCAATATAATAGTACGGTCTTGACAGTAAAAGTCACCGAGTAATGAGGGGAACCTTTACCCACAGTTGTCATGTCTGAAAAAAAAAAAGTGAATAACCCCTCACGTCAGAAAAAGGAAAAAAAACAGACTGTTCTGAGTTAAATTATGTCCCAGAATTTAAGGACTGCTCATACCTCTATGCTGAGCGACAGCATGACTTGTCCCACACGATCAAGAGGTCCTTCTTCTCCTCCTGTAGGTCTGTGGGAACAAACAGGGTCGTAGATAATATCTGCTAAGACCATCATCTGCAGGGCAGCATATAGTATGGGAGGCGCAGAGAGAATGAAATCCCACCAGTTCCCATTGCTTAAAAGCCACCTGTATCTCTACTCTAGAGGCTGACAAGGAATACGGCTACACCCTGAGTAAAATAGCACTCACTGGTACCATTTTAAAAATAATAAACTCTTGATTGAAGAATCTAAACTAACACCTCAATTTACCTCTTCCTATCACTAACACAGGTAAAGAGAATGACTGGGGTGGCAGGGAAGGGAGGAGCTATATATACAGCTTTGCTGTGGTGCTCTTTGCCTCCTCCTGCTGACCAGGAGGCGATATCCCACAAGTAAGGATGAAATCAGTGGACTCATCGTATCTTTAAAAAGAAAGATGTTTCCAAGGACGCTCACCATTAGCAATAGGTTGGAGAAGATCCACGGGAAGACATCAAGGAGTCTTGTTCTGTGCACAGACTGAGGAGGAGGCAACATACGCAGCAACATCAGAACGAAGAACTGGCCACCAGAATGGTCGAGTGACAGACCAAATCATTTGGTTCTTGCCCGGGTGATCTGCGGCTAAAGGATAGTGGTAAGTGTGTAATAGTAAAGTTCAAAGATTCTCAGATACAAAGCACTTACCACTAGGTTTCTCAGGAAGTGCATTGGTTTGTGCAGCCATGATCTCCTCCCCCAAGGGAGAAGTCAAATTAGTATGTACGGTGGCCAAAATATGGTCAGGAGGTATAACTGGAGTAGGGACAGACTCCTCCTGTGTCGAGAGAGGGCATCAGCCCTAACATTCTTTCTACCAGGCAGGTATTCACAGCAAACCATGATTTAAATTGGTCCTACTGACTATTGATTTAAATTAAGTCCACCCTGACATGATGTAATTATTTACTCACTTTTATTGTCTAGACTACAGATATAAATATTCTAAGGCGTTGTCTGTGTTTTAGCCGCTTGCTACTGGTTGGTCACTGTCACTTTTATTGTCTAGACTACAGATATAAATATTCTAAGGTGTTGTCTGTGTTTTAGCCGCTTGCTACTAGTTGGTCACTGTCACTTTTATTGTCTAGACTACAGATATCTAAATATTCTAAGGCGTTGTCTGTGTTTTAGCCGCTTGCTACTGGTTGGTCAGAGTCACTTTTATTGTAGGCTACAGATATCTAAATATTCTAAGGTGTTGTCTGTGTTTTAGCCACTTGCTACTGGTTGGTCAGAGTCACTTTTATTGTAGGCTACAGATATCTAAATATTCTAAGGTGTTGTCTGTGTTTTAGCCGCTTGCTACTGGTTGGTCACAGTCACTTTTATTGTAGGCTACAGATATCTAAATATTCTAAGGTGTTGTCTGTGTTTTAGCCGCTTGCTACTGGTTGGTCACAGTCACTTTTATTGTAGACTACAGATATCTAAATATTCTAAGGTGTTGTCAGTGTTTTAGCCGCTTGCTACTGGTTGGTCAGAGTCACTTTTATTGTAGGCTACAGATATCTAAATATTCTAAGGTGTTGTCTGTGTTTTAGCCGCTTGCTACTGGTTGGTCACAGTCACTTTTATTGTAGGCTACAGATATCTAAATATTCTAAGGTGTTGTCTGTGTTTTAGCCGCTTGCTACTGGTTGGTCACAGTCACTTTTATTGTAGACTACAGATATCTAAATATTCTAAGGTGTTGTCTGTGTTTTAGCCGCTTGCTACTGGTTGGTCACTGTCACTTTTATTGTAGGCTACAGATATAAATATTCTAAGGTGTTGTCAGTGTTTTAGCCGCTTGCTACTGGTTGGTCACAGTCACTTTTATTGTAGACTACAGATATCTAAATATTCTAAGGTGTTGTCAGTGTTTTAGCCGCTTGCTACTGGTTGGTCACAGTCACTTTTATTGTAGGCTACAGATATCTAAATATTCTAAGGCGTTGTCTGTGTTTTAGCCGCTTGCTACTGGTTGGTCACAGTCACTTTTATTGTAGGCTACAGATATCTAAATATTCTAAGGCGTTGTCTGTGTTTTAGCTGCTTTCTACTGGTTGGTCACAGTCACTTTTATTGTAGACTACAGATATCTAAATATTCTAAGGCGTTGTCTGTGTTTTAGCCGCTTGCTACTGGTTGGTCACAGTCACTTTTATTGTAGGCTACAGATATCTAAATATTCTAAGGCGTTGTCTGTGTTTTAGCTGCTTTCTACTGGTTGGTCACAGTCACTTTTATTGTAGACTACAGATATCTAAATATTCTAAGGCGTTGTCTGTGTTTTAGCCGCTTGCTACTGGTTGGTCACTGTCACTTTTTTTTGTTCATCCACAGAGAGGAAACAGAAGTGCAGAGTTTACATGACAAATGCCATTCTGGTCTTGTCACTTACGGGGACATTTCAGACAAAGTGGAACGTACATTACAGTTTTGAAAATAATAATTTTTGCAGCTCAACAGGACAAGTTCTCATGTTCATCAAACAATTGTAATAAATGAAATTAGGGAAGGGAAGACAAGAGGGGGGCCCTGCGTCTCTCTCTTACTGCACATGAGAGAACAACATTACACATTCATAGGAACAGATTGCTTAAGAAGAGTCATTTCGTTCAGTAGAAGAAAAAGCATAAAAATAAGTTCATTTAAAAACTGAGGTTTGTTTTAATACAGAGAAGTTAATGTCTCACATGCAGATATTACCAGGGGCAAGAGAGAATACTGCTGGAGATTAGGGCCACATTACGAGTGGAGCGCTTTTTAGCACTAGAAGTAAACTTTTTGCACGCATCATGTTGAAAGTAAAAAGTTATTGCGCTAACCCGACGCACGCAAACAGCTTACTTCTAGCACAATTAGAATATCACGCACGCAATAACGTATTCCCCATAAAAGTCAGGGAAGCAAAGAAAGTGGGGAGAAAAAACTAAACACTAACCAGAACTCATTGTTTAAGCCCTTTGCCTCACATCTTTTAACCTTTATAACTTTTGTGTGCAATTTTTTTCCCAATAATTTGTATTAAATGTTGTTATTATGAGAGTAACTTGTAATACGAGCACCATTTAACCTGCTCGCAAACGATTGCGAAAACCTGATATCGCTTACGCACAAACGTTTGCGCTCCACTCGTAATCTGGCCCTTAGGGGCATATTTATCAAGCTCCGTATGGAGTTTGATGCCCCTTCTTTACGGCGAGCCTGAAACAGTAGTTATGCTAAGAGAGAAGGTATAAGGTGCGCAAATCTATCCCCTGCACATACACTAATCTGTTCCCATAAAACAGATATGTTGAGAAATATAATGTAAAATAAAGAAAATATGCGTATGTGCGCTGACAGCTGCGGGGATTAAGTCCAATAGTAATTATAAAACACAATATAAAAGGCTCAAAAAACTAGAGGGTTATATTTACCTCTATACGGTATATCGGATAAAGTAGACACGGAACCCAATTTAGATTTTGTAAGAATAAAACAATTTATGTAATTTAATCTTTAAAAATGATTAGAATATGCATAAATGACACAAAATAAATTAAGCTAAAATGTATGACCGGTCATATACATATATGCATGCAAACAAAAAAATATTAGAATCTGTATATAGATATCTGGTAATCTAAAAGCAACAAATTAAAATTGGGTGCAGCAGAAAATTACACTTTGTGCAACAAGAGGTTTGGTGAGGGGTTTGTTCTGCTTAGAACTGTGAAATCATGAATGTGTCGTTAAATCTTTAACGACTGAATTCTCAGTAATGTAAACTTGTATCCACCTAAATGTTCATTCCTTTGAATATGTTAACCTTCAAAAACGTTCCGTAATATAATGACGGTTGACCGATCATCAGACAGATCCGTTTATTTTATAAAGTAGTTAGTTCAACACTGGTGTAATGTTAGTGTATTTTCCAGGATATTAGTCTTTTTCAATGAACAAGTGACAAATGTAACCTAGCTGCAGGGCCACAACACCTCTACAGTGCCTACCTGTCTCACTTTGTGGTATGAAATGTCCGTTGGGGTCAGGCACAGGTGTCTGGAGCGGCTCCTATCAGCCAGCGGTGTCACCGATCCTCTCGGAAGTAAATCCGGCTGGAACGAAAAACTCTGCGCAGAGTATGTAGGAGAGAGGCGAAAATAGTTCCTGGACAATCTCTCTCAATCCTTGGCAATCGTGTTATATTAACACCTTGTAGTTTGTTGTCTGACTCCTTCAACGCGTTTCGCCATGTACCATGGCTTTATCAAGAGGTTCAGACATATTTTAACCATCTTTATATACGTATGCTTCGTCCGTGATTGGTCTATTGATTTTCATGACGTTTATTTTAAGGTGGATTTTGAATAAGGTGAAATATTGTGATTGTCAAACCCCTTAATTCTAAGCTGTCATATCTTAACAATTTATACTGTTTGCACAAAGTTTCAATTAAAAATATAAAACATGTAATACATTCAAAAACATGAGCATGAGCTGGGGGCAAACCTTGTGCTATTCAAAAGATACATTGATGATATTTTAATAGTGTGGAAGGGGAGTGAAGACAGCCTTATCACCTTTTTTGAAGACATGAATCAAAACAATCTCAATTTGAAATTCACATACACAATAAGCAAGCAACAAATAACATTTTTAGACTTAGATATTTAGATAGAACAAGGAGAACTAGCAATGAAAAATCATTTCAAGACAACGGATGCTAATAATTACATTCCAACACACAGCTGTCATTTAAAAAGATGGATAGATAACACCCCTAAGGGTCAATTTCTTCGAATTAGACGAAATTGTTCGAAAATTTCTGACTTTGACACACAAGTCAAAGTCTTAGAAAACCGATTCCTAGAAAAAGGTTATAATCACGAAATTCTAAAAGAAAATATCACCAAAATTAGAAATTTGGATAGAAAGAACATACTCACCAAAAAACAAAGGGGAGATAATAAAACCGGTAAAACCCTAAAAATATCACTAGTCACGAACTATAGTTGTCACCACAAACATCTAACTAAAATTTTAAATAAACACTGGCATTTGATCAAATCAGACCCGATTTTAGGGAACAGCATTTCAGAATACCCTAGTATTGTTTTTAGAAAAGCAACCAACATTAAGAACATTCTCGCACCTAGTGATTTTAAGAAAAAAATGAACAGAATGAAAGATAAAGATTTAACTGGAAAGAAATTACAGGGTTATTATCCCTGTTATAGCTGTAAAGTCTGCCAACACAGCACACAATGTAAGGAGTACAAATCCACAAACACGGGCAAAAAATACAAAATCAGAGAGACCATTAGATGTAGTGACAAAGGGATCATATATTTGATCCAGTGTACATGTGGGAAACAGTATTTGGGAGAGACCTCTAGAGTTCTGAGAACAAGAATTAGAGAACATCTAAACCTAATCAAAAAAGGAGATCAGGACACTAGGTTGTATGAACATTTCAGGACAGTACACCATAATAATGTAAATGACCTCAGATATTGGGGCTTCTGTCGAATCAATAAACCATGGAGAGGAGGAGATTTTGATAAACTGCTCCTTAGAAAAGAAGCAGAATTGATCTTTGAGCTCCAAACTTTGTACCCTCAGGGACTAAACTCAGAATTGGATTTACACCCATTCATTTTAGAGTAAAATCAACCTCTTCCAGCACATCTATCCCTCCTAAGTAATAAATCAGGTATTAAAGACCAAAACCTATTTTATATCACACCGATACTGATTTTCCATATCAGGACCCCTTCTAATGCACAGTTATGTCCCCTTTTTTATAAAGAAATTTAGAATATACAATATAATTTTTTATAGTTGGTATTTTACTCATTGACATGTATTTACACACATAGACAATATCGGTTTAACAACATTGTTGTATCATTTTTGTCCTTGGAGTTTTTACATAAAATAAAATATAAATATGAGATTTCTCATTTATTCTCAACCAAGCATTTTTTAAAAGCCTCATTCAAGATTATCATTTTTACTTTTTAGGTACTGTCTATGCACGTTCCTATGCATCATATTTTAGAAAGTGTGCATATATTAATATTATTCATCATTTTTTATATTAATGTATTACATGGTTTTTGAATGTACTACATGTTTTATATTTTTAATTGAAACTTTGTGCAAACAGTATAAATTGTTAAGATATGACAGCTTAGAATTAAGGGGTTTGACAATCACAATATTTCACCTTATTCAAAATCCACCTTAAAATAAACGTCATGAAAATCAATAGACAAATCACGGACGAAGCATACGTATATAAAGATGGTTAAAATATGTCTGAACCATCTTGATAAAGCCATGGTACATGGCGAAACGCGTTGAAGGAGTCAGACAACAAACTACAAGGTGTTAATATAACACGATTGCCAAGGATTGAGAGAGATTGTCCAGGAACTATTTTCGCCTCTCTCCTACATACTCTGCGCAGAGTTTTTCGTTCCAGCCGGATTTACTTCCGAGAGGATCGGTGACACCGCCGGCTGATAGGAGCCGCTCCAGACACCTGTGCCTGACCCCAACGGACATTTCATACCACAAAGTGAGACAGGTAGGCACTGTAGAGGTGTTGTGGCCCTGCAGCTAGGTTACATTTGTCACTTGTTCATTGAAAAAGACTAATATCCTGGAAAATACACTAACATTACACCAGTGTTGAACTAACTACTTTATAAAATAAACGGATCTGTCTGATGATCGGTCAACCGTCATTATATTACGGAACGTTTTTGAAGGTTAACATATTCAAAGGAATGAACATTTAGGTGGATACAAGTTTACATTACTGAGAATTCAGTCGTTAAAGATTTAACGACACATTCATGATTTCACAGTTCTAAGCAGAACAAACCCCTCACCAAACCTCTTGTTGCACAAAGTGTAATTTTCTGCTGCACCCAATTTTAATTTGTTGCTTTTAGATTACCAGATATCTATATACAGATTCTAATATTTTTTTGTTTGCATGCATATATGTATATGACCGGTCATACATTTTAGCTTAATTTATTTTGTGTCATTTATGCATATTCTAATCATTTTTAAAGATTAAATTACATAAATTGTTTTATTCTTACAAAATCTAAATTGGGTTCCGTGTCTACTTTATCCGATATACCGTATAGAGGTAAATATAACCCTCTAGTTTTTTGAGCCTTTTATATTGTGTTTTATAATTACTATTGGACTTAATCCCCGCAGCTGTCAGCGCACATACGCATATTTTCTTTATTTTACACTATATGAAACAGTAGTTATGAAGCAATAACCTGTCCGCCTGCTCTGAAGCCGTGGACAGAAATCAACCCGATCAAATACGGTCGGGTTGATTGACACCCCCTGCTAGCGGTCTGCAGGGGCAGCATTGCACCAGCAGTTCACAAGAACTGCTGGTGCAATGATAAATGCCGAGAGCGTATGAGGGCACAACACTGGCACAGAGTGCAGCACCTGATATACACAAAGCTGGCACACAGTGCAGCACCTGATATACACACAGCTGGCACACAATACAGCATCTGATATACACACGCAGCTGGCACACAGTGCAGCATCTGATATACACACAGCTGGCACACAGTGCACCATCTGATATACACACACAGCTGGCACACAGTGCACCATCTGATATACACACACAGCTGGCACACAGTGCACCATCTGATATACACACATAGCTGGCACACAATACAGCATCTGATATACACACAGCTGGCACACAGTGAACCATCTGATATACACACAGCTGGCACACAGTGCAGCACCTGATATACACACAGCTGGCACACAGTGCAGCACCTGATATACACACAGCTGGCACACAGTGCAGCATCTGATATACACACACAGCTGGCACACAGTGCACCATCTGATATACACACACAGCTGGCACACAGTGCACCATCTGATATACACACACAGCTGGCACACAGTGCACCATCTGATATACACACACAGCTGGCACACAGTGCACCATCTGATATACACACACAGCTGGCACACAGTGCACCATCTGATATACACACACAGCTGGCACACAGTGCACCATCTGATATACACACATAGCTGGCACACAATACAGCATCTGATATACACACAGCTGGCACACAATGCAGCATCTGATACACACACAGCTGGCACACAGTGCAGCATCTGATATACACACACAGCTGGCACACAGTGCACCATCTGATATACACACACAGCTGGCACACAGTGCACCATCTGATATACACACACAGCTGGCACACAGTGCACCATCTGATATACACACACAGCTGGCACACAGTGCACCATCTGATATACACACACAGCTGGCACACAGTGCACCCTCTGATATACACACACAGCTGGCACACAGTGCACCATCTGATATACACACAGCTGGCACACAGTGCAGCATCTGATATACACACACAGCTGGCACACAGTGCACCATCTGATATACACACATAGCTGGCACACAATACAGCATCTGATATACACACAGCTGGCACACAGTGCAGCATCTGATATAATTTGCATACAAAGAGAGAAGCGCTCTACCAGGAACGAACAACAGCTCAGTGGCTTGTTCTATGGCGATTTACCACCCGGAAGCAGCCTCTTTTAGACCAGTGTGCTTTTCACAGAAGAAAACTTTCCTGAAGTACATCAGTCTGATCCCGCCAAGTACACACAATACAGCATCTGATATACACACAGCTGGCACACAATGCAGCATCTGATACACACACAGCTGGCACACAGTGCACCATCTGATATACACACACAGCTGGCACACAGTGCACCATCTGATATACACACACAGCTGGCACACAGTGCACCATCTGATATACACACACAGCTGGCACACAGTGCACCATCTGATATACACACACAGCTGGCACACAGTGCACCATCTGATATACACACACAGCTGGCACACAGTGCACCATCTGATATACACACACAGCTGGCACACAGTGCACCATCTGATATACACACACAGCTGGCACACAGTGCACCATCTGATATACACACAGCTGGCACACAGTGCAGCATCTGATATACACACACAGCTGGCACACAGTGCACCATCTGATATACACACATAGCTGGCACACAATACAGCATCTGATATACACACACAGCTGGCACACAGTGCACCATCTGATATACACACACAGCTGGCACACATGCAGAATCTGATATACACACAGCTGGCACACAGTGCAGCACCTGATATACACACAGCTGGCACACAATACAGCATCTGATATACACACGCAGCTGGCACACAGTGCAGCATCTGATATACACACAGCTGGCACACAGTGCACCATCTGATATACACACACAGCTGGCACACAGTGCACCATCTGATATACACACATAGCTGGCACACAATACAGCATCTGATATACACACAGCTGGCACACAGTGAACCATCTGATATACACACAGCTGGCACACAGTGCAGCACCTGATATACACACAGCTGGCACACAGTGCAGCACCTGATATACACACAGCTGGCACACAGTGCAGCATCTGATATACACACACAGCTGGCACACAGTGCACCATCTGATATACACACACAGCTGGCACACAGTGCACCATCTGATATACACACACAGCTGGCACACAGGGCACCATCTGATATACACACACAGCTGGCACACAGTGCACCATCTGATATACACACACAGCTGGCACACAGTGCACCATCTGATATACACACACAGCTGGCACACAGTGCACCATCTGATATACACACACAGCTGGCACACAGTGCACCATCTGATATACACACACAGCTGGCACACAGTGCACCATCTGATATACACACACAGCTGGCACACAGTGCACCATCTGATATACACACAGCTGGCACACAGTGCAGCATCTGATATACACAGACAGCTGGCACACAGTGCACCATCTGATATACACACATAGCTGGCACACAATACAGCATCTGATATACACACACAGCTGGCACACAGTGCACCATCTGATATACACACACAGCTGGCACACATGCAGAATCTGATATACACACAGCTGGCACACAGTGCAGCACCTGATATACACACAGCTGGCACACAATACAGCATCTGATATACACACGCAGCTGGCACACAGTGCAGCATCTGATATACACACAGCTGGCACACAGTGCACCATCTGATATACACACACAGCTGGCACACAGTGCACCATCTGATATACACACATAGCTGGCACACAATACAGCATCTGATATACACACAGCTGGCACACAGTGAACCATCTGATATACACACAGCTGGCACACAGTGCAGCACCTGATATACACACAGCTGGCACACAGTGCAGCACCTGATATACACACAGCTGGCACACAGTGCAGCATCTGATATACACACACAGCTGGCACACAGTGCACCATCTGATATACACACACAGCTGGCACACAGTGCACCATCTGATATACACACACAGCTGGCACACAGTGCACCATCTGATATACACACACAGCTGGCACACAGTGCACCATCTGATATACACACACAGCTGGCACACAGTGCACCATCTGATATACACACACAGCTGGCACACAGTGCACCATCTGATATACACACATAGCTGGCACACAATACAGCATCTGATATACACACAGCTGGCACACAATGCAGCATCTGATACACACACAGCTGGCACACAGTGCAGCATCTGATATACACACACAGCTGGCACACAGTGCACCATCTGATATACACACACAGCTGGCACACAGTGCACCATCTGATATACACACACAGCTGGCACACAGTGCACCATCTGATATACACACACAGCTGGCACACAGTGCACCATCTGATATACACACACAGCTGGCACACAGTGCACCATCTGATATACACACACAGCTGGCACACAGTGCACCCTCTGATATACACACACAGCTGGCACACAGTGCACCATCTGATATACACACAGCTGGCACACAGTGCAGCATCTGATATACACACACAGCTGGCACACAGTGCACCATCTGATATACACACATAGCTGGCACACAATACAGCATCTGATATACACACAGCTGGCACACAGTGCAGCATCTGATATAATTTGCATACAAAGAGAGAAGCGCTCTACCAGGAACGAACAACAGCTCAGTGGCTTGTTCTATGGCGATTTACCACCCGGAAGCAGCCTCTTTTAGACCAGTGTGCTTTTCACAGAAGAAAACTTTCCTGAAGTACATCAGTCTGATCCCGCCAAGTACACACAATACAGCATCTGATATACACACAGCTGGCACACAATGCAGCATCTGATACACACACAGCTGGCACACAGTGCACCATCTGATATACACACACAGCTGGCACACAGTGCACCATCTGATATACACACACAGCTGGCACACAGTGCACCATCTGATATACACACACAGCTGGCACACAGTGCACCATCTGATATACACACACAGCTGGCACACAGTGCACCATCTGATATACACACACAGCTGGCACACAGTGCACCATCTGATATACACACAGCTGGCACACAGTGCAGCATCTGATATACACACACAGCTGGCACACAGTGCACCATCTGATATACACACATAGCTGGCACACAATACAGCATCTGATATACACACACAGCTGGCACACAGTGCACCATCTGATATACACACACAGCTGGCACACATGCAGAATCTGATATACACACAGCTGGCACACAGTGCACCATCTGATATACACACACAGCTAGCACACAGTGAAGAATCTGATGTACACACACAGCTGGCACACAATGCAGAATCTGATGTACACACATAGCTGGCCCAGTGCAGAATCTGACTCAGACATATAACTGGCACACAATGCAGAGTTTGACTTTGAAATATAACAGGTAAACACTGCAGAGTCCGACTGACATATAACTGGCACACAATGCAGAGTCTGACTCAGACATATAACTGGCACACAAGAGAGTGTCTGACTCTGACATATAACTGACAAAATGCAGAGTCTGACAGACATACAACTGACACACAATGCAGAGTCTGACTCTGACATATAACAGGCACACAATGCAGAGTCTGACTCAGACATATAACAATGCAGAGTCTGACAGACATACAACTGGCATACAATGCAGAGTCTGACTCAGACATATAACAATGCAGAGTCTGACAGACATACAACTGACACACAATGCAGAGTCTGACTCTGACATATAACAATGCAGAGTCTGACAGACATACAACTGGCACACAATGCAGAGTCTGACTCAGACATATAACAATGCAGAGTCTGACAGACATACAACTGACACACAATGCAGAGTCTGACTCTGACATATAACAGGCACACAATGCAGAGTCTGACTCAGACATATAACAATGCAGAGTCTGACAGACATACAACTGGCACACAATGCAGAGTCTGACTCAGACATATAACAATGCAGAGTCTGACAGACATACAACTGACACACAATGCAGAGTCTGACTCAGACATATAACAATGCAGAGTCTGACAGACATACAACTGACACACAATGCAGAGTCTGACTCTGACATGTACCTGTAGCTGGCACAAGGTCTGGATAGTCTGGCATTGTCTTCAGAGGAATTATTGTGACAGCAGAAACTGAGCGCACACTTAATGGGGACATATCTGCATAAAGACAAAGCATATAAATATAACGTACAACTGTGAGAGAGCACAGAGGGGACATGTACACTGGCACAACACATTCTCTTGTATCATAAGGAGAGCTGGGGATACAATGTCTGGGTTTATATGACACCGACCTGAAGTGTTGCTGCATTTATGACTAATACTGTATAACTAATGTAATATTGCTATACATAGGGATATACTCTGCACCCTGCAAATAGCCTTGAGATAAAGACTAAATGATTTCAACAGATCAAACCAGTAGAGAGAAGAGGGATATGCCCATCACAGTGACCCTGCGACAACAGTGCAAATGATATCTTTTTTACTGTGCCAGTAACTAATATGGACGGTCCTCTCTGCCTTTGTATTTGGATGACTTTTCTGGTTACAAATGCTTTATATGGTTTCTTCATGTCTGGGCATGGATAAAGCTCGCGTACACAAGAGCAGCGGCTTTAATAACACAATAAACCTCTTCTAGCTAAACTAAGGCACTTTGTTTCTTGTTCCTTTTCTGAATAAAACATTCTTGTTGTTCCTCCTAACCAATGCATTTGTGTGAAGTGTCCCTGTTAACCAATTAGGAATGGAAGACAAGGCATTAGCTGTATACAAACATGCACTTCCCTAACAATCTGGTCATGAGACGGACACAATGCCAGGGTGCTGTAGGGAGCAGGACTGTCATTCTTCTGTCCATGTTGGCCTTTTCCTGTAACAAGGTTTACTTGTTGCCTGCACCATTATCTTGTGTCACCCAGTAATTAGTCAGGGCAGGGAAGAGCCCTCTTGTAAATATACTGGTCAGAGAACCCCATGTCAGCAAACAGCACCTTATCCTAGAGAGGTGCTTAAAGACAGCAGGAAGCTTCATGTTCCTCCTTACGTGACCCTTGCCTGAGATGTGTTAGCTTCATGTTCCTCCTTACGTGACCAAGGCCTGAGAGGTGTTAGCTTCATGTTCCTCCTTATGTGACCAAGGCCTGAGAGGTGTTAGCTTCATGTTCCTCCTTATGTGACCAAGGCCTGAGAGGTGTTAGCTTCATGTTCCTCCTTACGTGACCAAGGCCTGAGAGGTGTTAGCTTCATGTTCCTCCTTACGTGACCAAGGCCTGAGAGGTGTTAGCTTCATGTTCCTACTTACGTGACCAAGGCCTGAGAGGTGTTAGCTTCATGTTCCTCCTTACGTGACCAAGGCCTGAGAGGTGTTAGCTTCATGTTCCTCCTTACGTGACCAAGGCCTGAGAGGTGTTAGCTTCATGTTCCTCCTTACGTGACCAAGGCCTGAGAGGTGTTAGCTTCATGTTCCTCCTTACGTGACCCTTGCCTGAGATGTGTTAGCTTCATGTTCCTCCTTACGTGACCAAGGCCTGAGAGGTGTTAGCTTCATGTTCCTCCTTACGTGACCAAGGCCTGAGAGGTGTTAGCTTCATGTTCCTCCTTACGTGACCAAGGCCTGAGAGGTGTTAGCTTCATGTTCCTCCTTACGTGACCCTTGCCTGAGAGGTGTTAGCTTCATGTTCCTTCTTACGTGACCAAGGCCTGAGAGGTGTTAGCTTCATGTTCCTCCTTACGTGACCAAGGCCTGAGAGGTGTTAGCTTCATGTTCCTCCTTACGTGACCAAGGCCTGAGAGGTGTTAGCTTCATGTTCCTCCTTACGTGACCCTTGCCTGAGAGGTGTTAGCTTCATGTTCCTCCTTACGTGACCCTTGCCTGAGAGGTGTTAGCTTCATGTTCCTCCTTACGTGACCCTTGCCTGAGAGGTGTTAGCTTCATGTTCCTCCTTACGTGACCAAGGCCTGAGAGGTGTTAGCTTCATGTTCCTCCTTACGTGACCAAGGCCTGAGAGGTGTTAGCTTCATGTTCCTCCTTACGTGACCAAGGCCTGAGAGGTGTTAGCTTCATGTTCCTCCTTACGTGACCAAGGCCTGAGAGGTGTTAGCTTCATGTTCCTCCTTACGTAACCAAGGCCTGAGAGGTGTTAGCTTCATGTTCCTCCTTACGTGACCAAGGCCTGAGAGGTGTTAGCTTCATGTTCCTCCTTACGTGACCAAGGCCTGAGAGGTGTTAGCTTCATGTTCCTCCTTACGTGACCAAGGCCTGAGAGGTGTTAGCTTCATGTTCCTCCTTACGTGACCAAGGCCTGAGAGGTGTTAGCTTCATGTTCCTCGTTACGTGACCAAGGCCTGAGAGGTGTTAGCTTCATGTTCCTCCTTACGTGACCAAGGCCTGAGAGGTGTTAGCTTCATGTTCCTCCTTACGTGACCCTTGCCTGAGAGGTGTTAGCTTCATGTTCCTCCTTACGTGACCAAGGCCTGAGAGGTGTTAGCTTCATGTTCCTCCTTACGTGACCAAGGCCTGAGAGGTGTTAGCTTCATGTTCCTCCTTACGTGACCAAGGCCTGAGATGTGTTAGCTTCATGTTCCTCCTTACGTGACCAAGGCCTGAGAGGTGTTAGCTTCATGTTCCTCCTTACGTGACCAAGGCCTGAGAGGTGTTAGCTTCATGTTCCTCCTTACGTGACCAAGGCCTGAGAGGTGTTAGCTTCATGTTCCTCCTTACTTGACCAAGGCCTGAGAGGTGTTAGCTTCATGTTCCTCCTTACGTGACCAAGGCCTGAGAGGTGTTAGCTTCATGTTCCTCCTTACGTGACCAAGGCCTGAGAGGTGTTAGCTTCATGTTCCTCCTTACGTGACCAAGGCCTGAGAGGTGTTAGCTTCATGTTCCTCCTTACGTGACCAAGGCCTGAGAGGTGTTAGCTTCATGTTCCTCCTTACGTGACCAAGGCCTGAGAGGTGTTAGCTTCATGTTCCTCCTTACGTGACCAAGGCCTGAGAGGTGTTAGCTTCATGTTCCTCCTTACATGACCAAGGCCTGAGAGGTGTTAGCTTCATGTTCCTCCTTACGTGACCAAGGCCTGAGAGGTGTTAGCTTCATGTTCCTCCTTACGTGACCAAGGCCTGAGAGGTGTTAGCTTCATGTTCCTCCTTACGTGACCAAGGCCTGAGAGGTGTTAGCTTCATGTTCCTCCTTACGTGACCAAGGCCTGAGAGGTGTTAGCTTCATGTTCCTCCTTACGTGACCAAGGCCTGAGAGGTGTTAGCTTCATGTTCCTCCTTACGTGACCAAGGCCTGAGATGTGTTAGCTTCATGTTCCTCCTTACGTGACCAAGGCCTGAGAGGTGTTAGCTTCATGTTCCTCCTTACGTGACCAAGGCCTGAGAGGTGTTAGCTTCATGTTCCTCCTTACGTGACCAAGGCCTGAGAGGTGTTAGCTTCATGTTCCTCCTTACGTGACCAAGGCCTGAGAGGTGTTAGCTTCATGTTCCTCCTTACGTGACCCTTGCCTGAGAGGTGTTAGCTTCAAGACAGTGGAGGGCAGCATAGCCCAGAACGAACATAAGAATTAAGGCCCTTAGGAGTGAGCTGCTGGAAGTGGCAACAATGTTGCATTTGTGTGGGTGGGGATAGGGCTAACCTTTAAGAAGCCAAGCTACAGGCCCCAAATCCTCTTTCCAGCTTGTCTTCACAGCTTGCAGGATCACAGCATCTTCATTCTCTGGTTAAGCAGTCTGCTGCAGCATGGGCTGTTTTTTCAAAGTCTTCCAGAGCACCTGTGAAGAGTGATGTGTTGGAGGAGTTACTGATCGGAGTCCCACCATCTCCGGTGAGTCGTACCCCGATCTTTCCCCCCTTTTCTCTGTAATTTAATGGGGAAGTCAGGGAGGGATCTGGGTGCCCTATTGGTGTTTGACCTGGCACTCTCCAGTTAATAGATTATTTCCCAGGTAGGCCCATCTTCCCCCTCTCTCCCTCCCGGTCAGTTAGTGGTTGGGCCTGGGGGCCGGGTAACCTCTTCCCCCCCCTTAATCATTTCCACATACCCCTGATGCGCGTCTCTAGGGTGGATCGTTGGCTGGAGTGAGTGTGAGCATTCATACTTACCTCCGCCATCGGTTACGGTGTCCACGAAGCCCAGGCCTGCAGCGGTCGCGCTCTTGCAGGGCTTGTGGCGGCGGTCCCCCTTTAGCGGTCGCGACTTCCGGCGGTTCTTCCCCTCCTCCTGGTCGTCGGATGGCTTCGGGCGAGTCTTCGGCCATGCGGGCGGCGGCATCCATCATTGACGGCGTCTCTTCCGGTCTCGGCGCTTCCGGTGACGTCACTTCCGGTGACGTCACTTCCGGAACCGGCCATTTGAGATCCGGTAGCCAAGCGGGTGGGATCGTCTCCTCATCCGGGGGCCCAGGTAAGAGAGGAGTGCCTGGGGGAGGGGACGAGGCCCGCTGGGGGGGGGCGCGCAGCGAGGCTCAGTGGCTCTGCGCTCGCTGGCAGATAAATTGCTTGCAATGTCTGGGGAGTATGATGTGGAAAGCATGGGAGAATTTGCAGGCCAGAGGCTGTGGTTTCAGGCGCTGAGAAAGGGCATTTATGAGCAGGCCGCAGGCCTGACTGGGGGTTTCTTTTGTTTATCAACAGATTGTTTAGATAGTCAGCCTTTTCTTTGCAGTCAGTCAGTGGCGCAAGGCCTGACTGTTAGCGGCCAATTGAGGCCTAGCAGGAATTACGCCGTGTTATGTTGCGGTGCATGAGAGGCCCATCACATAGGGCACGCAGGAGTTCACCTGGGGTACCCCCTCCCCTGTGGGATGCATTTGGGGTAACAATTAACGTTTCGGCCAGGAAGGGCCCAGATGTTTTTCTCTTAGTTTCTGCTCAGCATGGAGATAGCACAGAACAGGGCTTCTCTAGTCAGGTGTAGTGGCGAATGCAGTGTCTGCATCACAAGAGAGTGGCATGTCTGAGTGTATGGAACGGTGTGTGGCGCATTGCGCAATGTTCTGGGCGAGGGGGACTAGATTCTACTGTGGCTGGGGGGGTCCTTGTCCTCTCCCCGTGGTACTCCTCTCTTGCATTTCTCATTTCAGGCCAAGGAGGAGCACAGCCGGGAGTAACCTTCAATCTCCTTGGATCCTTTGCCGTGCAGCGCCCCTGGGAGCTGGAGAGCATGGAATCGCAAGAAGTGGTGTATCTCATGGAGCCACAGAATGCTTGGGTGCCGATGCAGTACAGTCCAGGTGTTCGTGGCAAGGAAGAGTACAGCGCCCCTCTTGGAACTGGTGAGACCATTTTATCTTTCGGGCATAGGGGCTTTAGTTCATCTTCGGATGATTTTGGGTCTGAGTGAGTGATAGGTCCCTGGGGTCGGAGGCTAAAGAGCAGAAGGGAATGTATAAAATTGATGACGTGGGTAGTCAAGGTGCGTAAGGCCATGGGTCCTCCCCCTCTCCCCTTGTTTCTCTCGCTAGAACCCTGTGTTCATTGCAGACACCTCCTGCGCAGCGGGGGGTGGCTGTCCCTGGGGCGACAGATGGGCTTACAACGGCCATGTATGGGGTCGAGCACAAGCAGCCCTCATTAAGCCTTCTCGAGCATCTGAAGTCCAAATTTGTTAGACGCATTCAAGAGGGTAATGGCATAGGTTTGAACTTCTGGCCAAGGTCTATCACCGGGAAGAAATGGCGGTGTTACATCGCTAAACTTCCCGATCGGGCTCTGAATATCCTCAAATATCAAGATGCCATCTAAACCGTTTGCGAGCGGTTTCGGGAACGGGCATAGCGGGATTATGGCGTCGCGTTCAGCGATAGATGGTTGGTAATCCCCTCCTGAATTTGGCGACGTAGATTTGTGGTTAGGGGCATAGTTCGGGCCCGAAAAAGCCTTTTTTGCCTGGGCAGGTCTCTGCTGGGTCCCCTGGCAATTGCGCACCTTAGCGCTCTCAGCGGCGTTCCACAGGTATTTCCTGCGCAGTTCCAGAATAAGCTCTGCCCCAAAGGGCCGGCGTGTGTTTTGCCACGTGAGTAAGCACCGCGGGGTGGCCACTCCAGTTGGAGTGTAACAGATCCCACGATGCAGGTCGGTCGCGAGAGCAGCCTAGTTCCAGTTTCAAACCTTTCACTGCCGGAAAGGGTGGCCACCCCACTGAGGGTAGCCGCAATTGGTAGCCGTAATTCGGATAGGAGGGTGGCTGCCTTGCTAGGCGGCGTCCTCCTTCAGGGATTCATTATCCCCTTCAGCTTCGCGGTATAGGGTTTACGAAATCGGCATACTAATTTCCTAGAGTTGCGAGGAAAAGAGGGACAAGGAGATTGCTGTGGGCCGCAGGGCTGGCTCATTTGTGGAGATTACGATTCGAGGATTGGTTCCTCTCTCCTCTTGGCGTTGTTCCTAAGAAGGAGCCGGGTAAGTCCCGGCTCATCCAGCACCTTACCTTCCCTAGAGGGAGGTCGGGCAGCAACGCTATTTCCCCTGAGCCAGTTCGGTTTACTAGCAGTCCTTTGATGACGCGTTATCACTGGTATGGAGGGCAAACCTGGTTGTGGTATCAGCATTTCGGATGCTTCCCATTCATCCCTCCTCCTTACACTCTGGGATGTTGGCGTGAGGGCAAGTATTTCGTGGACAAAAGCTTGCCTATGAGCTGTTCTATATCATGTGCTCATTTTGAAGCCTTCAGAGCTTCTTGCACTGGGCCATCTCAGTGATTGCTGTTTTTGATGGCCGGCACATTGCCTGGACGATGTCCAGCTGTTTGGATATGCTGGATACGCTGTGTGTGCTTTCCTGATGAAAGTGATTCGATTTTTGCTGGCCAGAATGGGTGTCCCTCTGGCGGAGGGTTAGACCCAGTGCCTTTGCACGTGCCTTACCTTTTTGGGTATCAAGATTGACTCTTCGTTAATGCAGTGTCCTTTGCTACAAGATATGATTGCCCGTATGGTTGGTAAGGTTCGGGAAATCGGGTCCTTTGTTGGTTCCATGAAGGATCTCCAGACCATGTTGGTTCTTCTGAATTTCGCCGGTAGGATTATTCCTATAAGCAGAAATTTTATTCGGCGGCTCAGAGGGCGTCGTGCGGCGAGCGGGCACAAGCGAGTGAGTTTTGTGTAATGGCAGAAATGTCGATGACTTGGCAGTATGGGGACAATTCTGGAACCATTTTTTAATGAGATCTGCTCATGGTCGAAGTTTGTTCCTTCCAACATGGTAATTCAGTTGTTACTGATGCGGCAGGGTCTCACGGGTGGGGGGCCTTCTTGTCCGGTCACTGGAGTGCCGTCCCATGGCCTCGGTCATGGGTTCTGAGGGGCTTGTTAAGAAGTTTAGCCTGTTAGAGCTCCCCCCCCCCCATTATTATTGCCTTTGAGGTTTTGCGTGAGCAGCTAAGGGATCAGGAGGTTGTGTTCTGGATGGATAACAAGAGCGTCATGTTGCTGTTAACATGCTCTCGTGGGGATCTCCCACGGTAGTGCGGTACCCTCGCATGCTGGTGCTGAAGTGTCTGCACCCGGTGTACAGAATAGAATTGCTGATGCACTCTTTCGTTTCAATGGAAAGCATTCTATGCGTTGGCTCCTCAGGCGGACATTAACGGAGTAGTTTGTTCCTATTATTTATGGCAGGTAGCGCCGGTGGGTGATCTTTGATTGCCATAATCTGTTCTTCGCTGGCCCTCTCTACTTGGACCGCTTAGGTGAAGCGTTGGTCTAAATAGATCACCTTCTGTGATAGGACGAGTCGGCCATCTTGAGGTGTTGTCCAATGGGGTCTTTTAGGGACGGATCAACGAGCTTAAAGGTAATGGGGTTTTTCTAGAGGGTAAGTCGGATCTCGGCTGACTGCCGTGTCCTTCTTCTGTAAATTTATGGCCTCTCGGCTCTTCAAGAACCTTCCTGGTCGGGCAGGTGTTGAGGGACTGGGGGGTGTATGGTGCCCAGAGCAAGGGATGTTAGGGAGCCCGTTACCATCAAGAGATTGGTTCCTGTGTTGAACCGTGCCTGTGGTGGGTTCTCATGATGACAAGGGTACCCGTTCTCCGCTGCCTTTGGGCTGGTTTTTTCACGGGGCACTTAGGGTGGTTCAAGCCCGGGGGTCTGTAGGCCTCCTCATGTCAAGAACGACGAGTTATCTGATCTAATTTTCCTCTCCAGATCAAAGACAGACCAAGAAGGGAAAGGAGGTGGACGTCTTAACCCTCCACGTGGGCTCATTTTGTTGCCCAGCCAGGTTGCTTAGGACCTATATGGACGCGATCCGGAGGGTCCATTACAATTTCTGTTTCACGAGGCCGGTTCCCTGTTGACCAGATTTCAATGCAGGAGAGGCCTGAGCTGGGCAGCATGGAAAGCGGGCCTTGACCCTAGGGTCATTGCCCCCACTCCTTCAGGGTTGGAGCGTCTACCCCTGCCGCGGGTTTGTGTTGGTCTGCCGACCACATTAGGGCGTTGGGGAGATGGAGGTCTAAGAGATCCATGTTGTATGTTAGGCCATTAACAATATGAATGTTTGTTTTCTCATGTTGCGATGTTCCCAGTTAACTGTTGTTTCTTTACAGGGCCAAGAGATGGTCCACTGAGACTGCTGATCGCGGGTCACTCCTACATTCACTGGGCGGAGCTGAGAGCGGTCGCGAGCCCTGACGGGCAACAACTGGGCCCCCCCCCCCCCCCATTGGGTCACTGTTAGGTGGCTAGGTCGTAGGGGTTTGAGTTGGAAGGATCTGCCTGGGTTGCTGCACGGGGCATTGCACAGGTGGGACAAACCCCAAGTTATGATCATTCACGCACGTGGTAGTGATATGGGGCTCCTGCCGTGCAAACTGCTCAGTGGGGTGATTCAGTCTGATTTGTACACTTTCCAGACATGGGTTCCAATGTTAAGGGGTGGTCCAATAGCATCCCCAGTATTGAGTGGCGCCATGTGCAGCCCACAGGGTGGCCTTTCAGGTCAGAAAGAAACTGAACAGGGAGGTTAGGATTTTGTCCTAGCGCAGTCAGTAGGGTTTGTTGTGGAACATGGGAACATCACAACGGCTGGGAGAAGCCTCTACAGGAGGGATGGGGTGCACCTCCCTCAGAGGGGCATCGACCTGTTCCTGGTTAATTTGAGGCGTGCTATATTATTATACCTATGTGGGTGGCAGCAAGAGCTGTGCCTGTGGGCTATCTCTTGTGGCGGTTTGTACCACGCCCCGGTTTGCCATTAGAGGTAGAGTGACGGCTGGCCCAGGGGGAGGGTAGTCTCTGCAGGCGCGCGCCTGGGGCACCTCCCCCCATTTGATGTTGCCGAGAACTCCCTAAGTCTGTGCGTGCAGCTAAGCTCCGCTTGTGTAGGCATTCACGGGCGTGGTCCAATTTCCTAGCGGGGGGTACTTACTCTCCTAGCTAGATTGCCGCCACCTGGTTTAAGGTTTGCTGAGTTGCTTCCAGCCGGTTCCTATGTTCTATAATAAATGCGGACCCTACGGGTCTTTATACCCACACCCTGTGTTTGTGTCATTATTCAAGTTATGTATTACCAAAGTCATTTATGGTAAAGTTAAGTTATAAGTTAAGTTATGTGTCAGTCAGTTTTATGACTGGTAAGTTATTACAGCAAGCCAGGAGGATAGGGCATTTAATTACTTAAGACAGTGGAGGGCAGCATAGCCCAGAACGAACATAAGAATTAAGGCCCTTAGGAGTGAGCTGCTGGAAGTGGCAACAATGTTGCATTTGTGTGGGTGGGGATAGGGCTAACCTTTAAGAAGCCAAGCTACAGGCCCCAAATCCTCTTTCCAGCTTGTCTTCACAGCTTCCCTCCCGCCCTCCCTTTCATTGGTAAGGCGGCAATCACTTAGGCTGGACATCACTAGGGTGTTTTTATCAGCAGGGTGTCTGAGGCAGGACGAGGGCTACGCGGCTCGCTTCCTTAAGCCCAAGGACGTTAATTTTTTGACTCCCCAGGTAGTGGCATGTACACGCGCCTAGTCACACCTGGTCCTACTGGTCTGGAGCTTTATAATATCACACCCTGGCTAGGCGGTTTGTACCACGCCCCGGTTTGCCATTAGAGGTAGAGTGACGGCTGGCCCAGGGGGAGGGTAGTCTCTGCAGGCGCGCGCCTGGGGCACCTCCCCCCATTTGATGTTGCCGAGAACTCCCTAAGTCTGTGCGTGCAGCTAAGCTCCGCTTGTGTAGGCATTCACGGGCGTGGTCCAATTTCCTAGCGGGGGGTACTTACTCTCCTAGCTAGATTGCCGCCACCTGGTTTAAGGTTTGCTGAGTTGCTTCCAGCCGGTTCCTATGTTCTATAATAAATGCGGACCCTACGGGTCTTTATACCCACACCCTGTGTTTGTGTCATTATTCAAGTTATGTATTACCAAAGTCATTTATGGTAAAGTTAAGTTATAAGTTAAGTTATGTGTCAGTCAGTTTTATGACTGGTAAGTTATTACAGCAAGCCAGGAGGATAGGGCATTTAATTACTTATGTTCCTCCTTACGTGACCCTTGCCTGAGAGGTGTTAGCTTCATGTTCCTCCTTACGTGACCAAGGCCTGAGAGGTGTTAGCTTCATGTTCCTCCTTACGTGACCAAGGCCTGAGAGGTGTTAGCTTCATGTTCCTCCTTACGTGACCAAGGCCTGAGAGGTGTTCAGGTGCCCAACAGAAGAAAAAGATTTCCCTTTCTTGTGTAAACTGAAGAGAAATTAGTTTGCAATGCTCAGACAATGGGGCCCATTTAACAAGCTTCATAGGGAGCTTGTGGGCCGTGTTATGAAGCAGCGGTTCTGCTGACACTTGAGGGACACTTAGGGAAGAACTGGCACATCAGCTTCTATAGCCATGAAATGGGACTTACAAAGGCTTCATATGATTCCAAGACCCATCCTTGGATTCTGCTAATACAAGGTTTGTGCTACCATCCAGTGATGACTTTGTAGTATAACTACAATTCCCTTTTTACAGTGCATACACTGTAATGCAGTACACAATTGTTTAATATGTCTAGCTAGACAGGTGTCCCTCTAAGAGGAAGAGCCCATAGACAGATGACTAGTTTGCCTCATTGCACCCAGCATAAGTATTCAACCTCAAAACGATCCAATGGCTAATGATAAGAGTAAATAATCTGACTGGATATAGATTCCTTATGAAAGTAACATGTAATGATGTGTGTATGTGCAGTGACATGTATATATTTAATGATGTGTGTATGTGCAGTGACGTGTATATATGTAATGATGTATATATGTAATGATGTGTGTATGTGCAGTGACGTGTATATATGTAATGATGTGTGTATGTGCACTGACGTGTATATATGTAATGATGTCTGTATGTGCAGTGATGTGTATATATGTAATGATGTCTGTATGTGCAGTGATGTGTATATATTTAATGATGTGTGTATGTGCAGTGACGTGTATATATGTAATGATGTGTGTATGTGCAGTGACGTGTATATATGTAATGATGTGTGTATGTGCAGTGACGCGCATATATGTAATGATGTGTGTATGTGCAGTGACGTGTATATATGTAATGATGTGTGTATGTGCAGTGACGTGTATATATGTAATGATGTGAGTATGTGCAGTGATGTGTATATATGTAATGATGTGTGTATGTGCAGTGACGTGTATATATGTAATGATGTGTGTATGTGCAGTGACGTGTATATATGTAATGATGTGTGTATGTGCAGTGACGTGTATATATGTAATGATGTGTGTATGTGCAGTGACGTGTATATATGTAATGATGTGAGTATGTGCAGTGATGTGTATATATGTAATGATGTGTGTATGTGCAGTGACGTGTATATATGTAATGATGTGTGTATGTGCACTGACGTGTATATATGTAATGATGTGTGTATGTGCAGTGACGTGTATATATGTAATGATATGTGTATGTGCAGTGACGTGTATATATGTAATAATGTGTGTATGTGCAGTGACATCTATATATGTAATGATGTTTGTATGTGCAATGACGTGTATATATGTAATGATGTGTGTATGTGCAGTGACATCTATATATGTAATGATGTGAGTATGTGCAGTGATGTGTATATATGTAATGATGTGTGTATGTGCAGTGACGTGTATATATGTAATGATATGTGTATGTGCAGTGACGTGTATATATGTAATAATGTGTGTATGTGCAGTGACATCTATATATGTAATGATGTTTGTATGTGCAATGACGTGTATATATGTAATGATGTGTGTTTGTGCAGTGACGTGTATATATGTAATGATGTGTGTATGTGCAGTGACGTGTATATATGTAATGATGTGTGTATGTGCAATGACGTGTAAATATGTAATGATGTGTGTATGTGCAGTGACGTGTGTATATATGTAATGTTGTGAGTATGTGCAGTGACGTATATATGTAATGATCTGTATATGTAATGATGTGAGTATGTGCAGTGACGTGTATATATGTAATGATGTGTGTATGTGCAATGACGTGTATGTATGCAATGACGTGTGTATGTGCAGTGACATCTATATATGTAATGATGTTTGTATGTGCAGTGACGTGTATATATGTAATGGTGTGTGTATGTGCAGTGACGTGTATATATGTAATGATGTGTGTATGTGCAATGACGTGTAAATATATGTAATGATGTGTGTATGTGCAGTGACGTGTATATATGTAATGATGTGTGTATGTGCAATGACGTGTAAATATGTAATGATGCGTGTATGTGCAGTGGCGTGTATATATGTAATGATGTGTGTATGTGCAGTGACGTGTATATATGTAATGATGTGTGTATGTGCAGTGACGTGTATATATGTAATGATGTGTGTATGTGCAGTGACGTGTATATATGTAATGATGTGTGTATGTGCAGTGACGTGTATATATGTAATGATGTGTGTATGTGCAGTGACGTGTATATATGTAATGATGTGTGTATGTGCAGTGACGTGTATATATGTAATGATGTGTGTATGTGCAGTGACGTGTATATATGTAATGATGTGTGTATGTGCAGTGACGTGTATATATGTAATGATGCGTGTATGTGCAATGACGTGTATATATGTAATGATGTGTGTATGTGCAGTGACGTGTATATATGTAATGATGTGTGTATGTGCAATGACGTGTAAATATGTAATGATGCGTGTATGTGCAGTGACGTGTGTATATATGTAATGTTGTGAGTATGTGCAGTGACGTATATATGTAATTATCTGTATATGTAATGATGTGAGTATGTGCAGTGACGTGTATATATGTAATGATGTGTGTATGTGCAGTGACGTGTATATATGTAATGATGTGAGTATGTGCAGTGACGTGTATATATGTAATGATGTGTGTATGTGCAATGACGTGTATATATGTAATGACGTGTGTATGTGCAGTGACATCTATATATGTAATGATGTTTGTATGTGCAGTGACATCTATATATGTAATGATACTGAGAAGAAAAGGAGATGGCACTAGCACTACACTGCTGTAAATACAGGGTTGCTCAGTTAAGTTGGATTAATATCTGTATTATATACGTATATATTTTTGTTTATACGTGTATATATATATCTACACACACATTCTTATCTATATATATATCAGTCTGTGCGTGTAGCTTTGAATGAGCTGGGGTGCTTGTGCACAGAAACAACTTTCAAATTAAGTCCGGAGCCCAATAAAGGGATCAAGACTGGAAAAAGTGCACTTGGGTAGCACTCCCGTCCCTGATTGTAATAATTGTTAATGAACTCACATTTAGGACCAAAAAGTTTCTATTCAAAAAAATTTGAACTTAAAACATAACTTTTATTAAACAATATTTATAAAATTAAAAAATGATACATGTGTGTGTGTGTGCTTTAAAAACACATAGGAACTAGGTTGTAAGGGTTGGCTAATGTACAATTGGACAATCTAGTTGTACAGGCATATAGGGCACCTCAGAGGGGTCCCACTTGTATTATCAATGGTCGTTAGTGTTGGTATCTTATGCTAGGGGTGAATTGGGATGTTTCCCTGTAAGTTCTTGTTCTAGGTGCTATATATGGCACTTTCTGAGTTAACAATATTACTGGTTAAATATCTCATTCAGATTTTATAGATATAACGTCTAATAAATTTATACTCAGATCTGGTTAGGTATACTAAACTTCAAGCTGTCTAGAGGTATGATAAGTTTAATTTCTTCTATCAATACCCTGATATCTCACATAATATCTTTACTCTTTATGTTGACAAAGTCACGATATGAATATCATGAATTGTTCATGTTGGTATCACTATATTTGTTAACAGATTTTGTTATAATAAATATATTCCTTGCTTCAAAGTAGTAGTACATAGAGTTTAGATCACACCTTGTTTCATTTACAAGACTTGTCAGTCTAAAGATAGAGAATTTTCTTAACTAAACTGGAATTTACTTTGTGCAATATATTATCCTCTTTCTTTTTGTATATTATGCATAAGTTGTCAGTTTAGATAGCTAATGACATACCGAGTTTGTAAGGATCCTAGTTCCTATGTGTTTTTAAAGCACACACACACACATGTATCATTTTTTAATTTTATAAATATTGTTTAATAAAAGTTATGTTTTAAGTTCAAATTTTTTTGAATAGAAACTTTTTGGTCCTAAATGTGAGTTCATTAACAATTATTACAATCAGGGACGGGAGTGCTACCCAAGTGCACTTTTTCCAGTCTTGATCCCTTTATTGGGCTCCGGACTTAATTTGAAAAATATATGTAATGATGTTTGTATGTGCAATGACGTGGATATATGTAATGATGTGTGTATGTGCAGTGACATCTATATATGTAATGATGTGAGTATGTGCAGTGAGGTGTATATATGTAATGATGTGAGCATGTGCAGTGAGGTGTATATATTTAATGATGTGTGTTTGTGCAGTGACGTGTATATATGTAATGATGTGTGTATGTGCAGTGACGTGTATATATGTAATGATGTGAGTATGTGCAGTGACGTGTATATATGTAATGATGTGTGTATGTGCAATGACGTGTATATATGCAATGACGTGTGTATGTGCAGTGACATCTATATATGTAATGATGTTTGTATGTGCAATGACGTGGATATATGTAATGATGTGTGTATGTGCAGTGACATCTATATATGTAATGATGTGAGTATGTGCAGTGAGGTGTATATATGTAATGATGTGTGTATGTGCAGTGACGTGTATATATGTAATGATGTGTGCATGTGCAGTGACGTGTATATATGTAATGATTTGTGTATGTGCAGTGAGGTGTATATATGTAATGATGTGTGTTTGTGCAGTGACGTGTATATATGTAATGATGTGAGTATGTGCAGTGACGTGTATATATGTAATGATGTGAGTATGTGCAGTGACGTGTATATATGTAATGATGTGTTTGTGCAGTGACGTGTATATATGTAATGATGTGAGTATGTGCAGTGACGTGTATATATGTAATGATGTGAGTATGTGCAGTGACGTGTATATATGTAATGATGTGTGTATGTGCAGTGACGTGTATATATGTAATGATGTGTGTCTGTGCAGTGATGTGTACATATGTAATGATTTGTGTCTGTGCAGTGATGTGTACATATGTAATGATGTGTGTATGTGCCGTGACGTGTATATATGTAATGATCCGTGTATGTGCAGTGACGTGTATATATGTAATGATGTGTGTATGTGCAGTGACGTGTATATATGTAATGATGTGTGTATGTGCAGTGACGTGTATATATGTAATGATGTGAGTATGTGCAGTGATGTGTATATATGTAATGATGTGTGTATGTGCAGTGACGTGTATATATGTAATGATGTGTGTATGTGTAATGATGTGTGTATGTGCAGTGACGTGTATATATGTAATGATGTTTGTATGTGCAGTGACGTGTATATATGTAATGATGTGTGTATGTGCAGTGACGTGTATATATGTAATGATGTGTGTATGTGCGGTTACGTGTATATATGTAATGATGTGTGTATGTGCAGTGACGTGTATATATGTAATGATGTGTGTATGTGCAGTGACGTGTATATATGTAATGATGTGTGTATGTGCAGTGACGTGTATATATGTAATGATGTGTGTATGTGCAGTGACGTGTATATATGTAATGATGTTTGTATGTGCAGTGACGTGTATATATGTAATGATGTGTGTATGTGCAGTGACGTGTATATATGTAATGATGTGTGTATGTGCAGTGACGTGCATATATGTAATGATGTGTGTATGTGCGGTTACGTGTATATATGTAATGATGTGTGTATGTGCAGTGACGTGTATATATGTAATGATGTTTGTATGTGCAGTGACGTGTATATATGTAATGATGTGTGTATGTGCAGTGACGTGTATATATGTAATGATGTTTGTATGTGCAGTGACGTGTATATATGTAATGATGTGTGTATGTGCAGTGATGTGTATATATGTAATGATGTGTGTATGTGCAGTGACGTGTATATATGTAATGATGTGTGTATGTGCAGTGACGTGTATATATGTAATGATGTGTGTATGTGCAGTGACGTGCATATATGTAATGATGTGTGTATGTGCGGTTACGTGTATATATGTAATGATGTGTGTATGTGCAGTGACGTGTATATATGTAATGATGTTTGTATGTGCAGTGACGTGTATATATGTAATGATGTGTGTATGTGCAGTGACGTGTATATATGTAATGATGTGTGTATGTGCAGTGACGTGTATATATGTAATGATGTGTGTATGTGCAGTGACGTGTATATATGTAATGATGTTTGTATGTGCAGTGACGTGTATATATGTAATTAATTCAGGTTTGAAACAAAAAAGTGTGCTGAATTCTTTGTCTTTTTCGAATGTAATCCTAACAAAATTAGGCTTTGACTTCACTCATTCTATCTATGTACCTAAATACATGTATATATTGTACAAAATACAAAAAGATATATGTTGAAATATGATTTATTAATAAATAGAACATAATATTTTCATGTCGGGTTTGTGCAAGAGTAAGGTGTAAGATTTCCCCCCAGTTTTTTTGCTCCATTGAATTCTATGGGGGAATATGTTATCGCGTGTGTATCGCAAGAAATGTCACCAGTCTGCAAATAAACTCACCCTTGCTCTGTATGTTGCAACTTGGTGTCACGCCATTCAGGACGTTGTTTGGGATAGACGCTTCATTTTCTAAAACACAAAAGAGAAAGATAAAACTCCAGTGGAACCTGACTACAGTATGGGAGCTTCTGAAAAGTGAGCATAAGTATGGGTATAGGGTGCAAATTGTTATTGTAAGAGAAGAGGGTGAGGGTGTAAGTAAGAAGAGACAATTAGGGCAAATAAAAGTGAGATGTATAACTATCAGATGAAGCAGTGACAGGGTGTGGGGTGTATAACTATCCTATGAAGCAGTGACAGGGTGTGGGAGTGTATAACTATCCTATGAAGCAGTGACAGGGTGTGGGGTGTATAACTATCAGATAAAGCAGTGACAGGGTGTGGGGTGTATAACTATCAGATGAAGCAGTGACAGGGTGTGGGGTGTATAACTATCCTATGAAGTAGTGACAGGGTGTGGGGTGTATAACTATCCTATGAAGCAGTGACAGGGTGTGGGGTGTATAACTATCATATGAAGCAGTGACAGGGCGTGGGGTGTATAACTATCATATGAAGCAGTGACAGGGTGTGGGGTGTATAACTATCAGATGAAGCAGTGACAGGGTGTGGGGTGTATAACTATCAGATAAAGCAGTGACAGGGTGTGGGGTGTATAACTATCATATGGAGCAGTGACAGGGTGTGGGGTGTATAACTATCATATAAAGCCGTGACAGGTTGTGGGGTGTATAACTGTCAGATAAAGCAGTGACAGGGTGTGGGGTGCATAACTATCAGATGAAGCAGTGACAGGGTGTGGGGTGTATAACTATCAGATGAAGCAGTGACAGGGTGTGAGGTGTATAACTATCATATGAAGCAGTGACAGGGTGTGGGGTGTATAACTGTCAGATAAAGCAGTGACAGGGTGTGGGGTGTATAACTATCATATAAAGCAGTGACAGGGTGTGGGGTGTATAACTGTCAGATAAAGCAGTGACAGGGTGTGGGGTGTATAACTATCATATAAAGCAGTGACAGGGTGTGGGGTGTATAACTGTCAGATAAAGCAGTGACAGGGTGTGGGGTGTATAACTATCATATAAAGCAGTGACAGGGTGTGGGGTGTATAACTATCATATAAAGCAGTGACAGGGTGTGGGGTGTATAACTATCATATAAAGCAGTGACAGGGTGTGGGGTGTATAACTATCATATAAAGCAGTGACAGGGTGTGGGGTGTATAACTGTCAGATAAAGCAGTGACAGGGTGTGGGGTGTATAACTATCAGATAAAGCAGTGACAGGGTGTGGGGTGTATAACTATCATATAAAGCAGTGACAGGGTGTGGGGTGTATAACTGTCAGATAAAGCAGTGACAGGGTGTGGGGTGTATAACTATCAGATAAAGCAGTGACAGGGTGTGGGGTATATAACTATCATATGAAGCAGTGACAGGGTGTGGGAGTGTATAACTATCATATGAAGCAGTGACAGGGTGTGGGAGTGTATAACTGTCAGATAAAGCAGTGACAGGGTGTGGGGTGTATAACTATCAGATGAAGCAGTGACAGGGTGTGGGGTGTATAACTATCAGATGAAGCAGTGACAGGGTGTGGGGTGTATAACTATCAGATGAAGCAGTGACAGGGTGTGGGGTGTATAACTATCAGATGAAGCAGTGACAGGGTGTGGGGTGTATAACTATCAGATAAAGCAGTGACAGGGTGTGGGGTGTATAACTATCAGATGAAGCAGTGACAGGGTGTGGGGTGTATAACTGTCAGATAAAGCAGTGACAGGGTGTGGGGTGTATAACTATCAGATAAAGCAGTGACAGGGTATGGGGTGTATAACTATCATATGAAGCAGTGACAGGGTGTGGGGTGAATAACTGTCAGATAAAGCAGTGACAGGGTGTGGGGTGTATAACTGTCAGATAAAGCAGTGACAGGGTGTGGGGTGTATAACTATCAGATAAAGCAGTGACAGGGTGTGGGGTGTATAACTATCAGATGAAGCAGTGACAGGGTGTGGGTGTATAACTATCAGATGAAGCAGTGACAGGGTGTAAGGTGTATAACTAGCAGATGAAGCAGTGACAGGGTGTGGGGTGTATAACTATCAGATGAAGCAGTGACAGGGTGTGGGGTGTATAACTATCAGATGAAGCAGTGACAGGGTATGGGGTGTATAACTATCAGATGAAGCAGTAACAGGGTGTGAGGTGTATATGGGGTGTATAACTATCAGATGAAGCAGTGACAGGGTGTGGGGTGTATAACTATCAGATGAAGCAGTGACAGGGTGTGGGGTGTATAACTATCAGATGAAGCAGTGACAGGGTGTGAGGTGTATAACTATCATATGAAGCAGTGACAGGGTGTGAGGTGTACAACTATCAGATGAAGCAGTGACAGGGTGTGGGGTGTATAACTATCAGATGAAGCAGTGACAGGGTGTGGGGTGTATAACTATCAGATGAAGCAGTGACAGGGTGTGAGGTGTATAACTATCATATGAAGCAGTGACAGGGTGTGAGGTGTATAACTATCAGATGAAGCAGTGACAGGGTGTGAGGTGTATAACTATCATATAAAGCAGTGACAGGGTGTGGGGTGTATAACTGTCAGATAAAGCAGTGACAGGGTGTGGGGTGTATAACTATCAGATGAAGCAGTGACAGGGTGTGGGGTGTATAACTATCATATGAAGCAGTGACAGGGTGTGAGGTGTATAACTATCAGATAAAGCAGTGACAGGGTGTGGGGTGTATAACTATCATATAAAGCAGTGACAGGGTGTGGGGTGTATAACTATCAGATGAAGCAGTGACAGGGTGTGAGGTGTATAACTATCATATGAAGCAGTGACAGGGTGTGGGGTGTATAACTGTCAGATAAAGCAGTGACAGGGTGTGGGGTGTATAACTATCATATGAAGCAGTGACAGGGTGTGGCGTGTATAACTATCATATGAAGCAGTGACAGGGTGTGGGATGTATAACTATCAGATGAAGCAGTGACAGGGTGTGGGATGTATAACTATCAGATGAAGCAGTGACAGGGTATGGGTTGTATAACTATCATATGAAGCAGTGACAGGGTGTGGGGTGTATAACTATCAGATGAAGCAGTGACAGGGTATGGGGTGTATAACTATCATATGAAGCAGTGACAGGGTATGGGTTGTATAACTATCAGATGAAGCAGTGACAGGGTGTGGGGTGTATAACTATCAGATGAAGCAGTGACAGGGTATGGGGTGTATAACTATCAGATGAAGCAGTGACAGGGTGTGGGTGTATAACTATCATATGAAGCAGTGACAGGGTATGGGGTGTATAACTATCATATGAAGCAGTGACAGGGTGTGGGTGTATAACTATCAGATGAAGCAGTGACAGGGTGTGGGGTGTATAACTATCAGATAAAGCAGTGACAGGGTGTGGGGTGTATAACTATCATATAAAGCAGTGACAGGGTGTGGGGTGTATAACTATCAGATGAAGCAGTGACAGGGTGTGGGGTGTATAACTATCATATAAAGCAGTGACAGGGTGTGGGGTGTATAACTATCAGATGAAGCAGTGACAGGGTGTGGGGTGTATAACTATCAGATGAAGCAGTGACAGGGTGTGGGGTGTATAACTATCAGATGAAGCAGTGACAGGGTGTGGGGTGTATAACTATCAGATGAAGCAGTGACAAGGTGTGGGGTGTAAAACTATCAGATGAAGCAGTGACAGGGTGTGGGGTGTATAACTATCATATGAAGCAATGACAGGGTATGGGGTGTATAACTATCAGATGAAGCAGTGACAGGGTGTGTGGTGTATAACTATCAGATAAAGCAGTGACAGGGTGTGAGGTGTATAACTACCATATGAAGCAGTGACAGGGTGTGAGTGTATAACTATCAGATGAAGCAGTGACAGGGTGTGGGGTGTATAACTATCAGATGAAGCAGTGACAGGGTATGGGGTGTATAACTATCAGATGAAGCAGTGACAGGGTATGGGGTGTATAACTATCAGATGAAGCAGTGACAGGGTGTGGGGTGTATAACTATCAGATGAAGCAGTGACAGGGTATGGGGTGTATAACTATCAGATGAAGCAGTGACAGGGTGTGGGGTGTATAACTATCAGATGAAGCAGTGACAGGGTGTGGGGTGTATAACTATCATATAAAGCAGTGACAGGGTGTGGGGTGTATAACTATCAGATGAAGCAGTGACAGGGTGTGGGGTGTATAACTATCAGATGAAGCAGTGACAGGGTGTGGGGTGTATAACTATCCTATGAAGCAGTGACAGGGTGTGGGAGTGTATAACTATCCTATGAAGCAGTGACAGGGTGTGGGGTGTATAACTATCAGATGAAGCAGTGACAGGGTGTGGGGTGTATAACTATCCTATGAAGCAGTGACAGGGTGTGGGGTGTATAACTATCATATGAAGCAGTGACAGGGTGTGGGGTGTATAACTATCAGATGAAGCAGTGACAGGGTGTGGGTGTATAACTATCAGATGAAGCAGTGACAGGGTGTGGGTGTATAACTATCAGATGAAGCAGTGACAGGGTGTGGGTGTATAACTATCAGATGAAGCAGTGACAGGGTGTGGGGTGTATAACTATCAGATGAAGCAGTGACAGGGTGTGGGGTGTATAACTATCCTATGAAGCAGTGACAGGGCGTGGGGTGTATAACTATCATATGAAGCAGTGACAGGGCGTGGGGTGTATAACTATCATATGAAGCAGTGACAGGGTGTGGGGTGTATAACTATCAGATGAAGCAGTGACAGGGTGTGGGGTGTATAACTATCAGATAAAGCAGTGACAGGGTGTGGGGTGTATAACTATCAGATGAAGCAGTGACAGGGTGTGGGGTGTATAACTATCCTATGAAGCAGTGACAGGGTGTGGGGTGTATAACTATCAGATGAAGCAGTGACAGGGTGTGGGGTGTATAACTATCCTATGAAGCAGTGACAGGGTGTGGGAGTGTATAACTATCAGATGAAGCAGTGACAGGGTGTGGGTGTATAACTATCAGATGAAGCAGTGACAGGGTGTGGGGGTATAACTATCAGATGAAGCAGTGACAGGGCGTGGGGTGTATAATTATCATATGAAGCAGTGACAGGGTGTGGGGTGTATAACTATCAGATAAAGCAGTGACAGGGTGTGGGGGTATAACTATCAGATGAAGCAGTGACAGGGCGTGGGGTGTATAATTATCATATGAAGCAGTGACAGGGTGTGGGATGTATAACTATCAGATGAAGCAGTGACAGGGTGTGGGGTGTATAACTATCCTATGAAGCAGTGACAGGGTGTGGGGTGTATAACTATCAGATGAAGCAGTGACAGGGTGTGGGTGTATAACTATCCTATGAAGCAGGGAAAGGGTGTGGGAGTGTATAACTATCAGATGAAGCAGTGACAGGGTGTGGGTATATAACTATCAGTTGAAGCAGTGACAGGGTGTGGGGGTATAACTATCAGATGAAGCAGTGACAGGGCGTGGGGTGTATAACTATCATATGAAGCAGTGACAGGGTGTGGGGTGTATAACTATCAGATGAAGCAGTGACAGGGTGTGGGTGTATAACTATCAGATGAAGCAGTGACAGGGTGTGGGGTGTATAACTATCAGATGAAGCAGTGACAGGTGGTGGGGTGTATAACTATCAGATGAAGCAGTGACAGGGTGTGGGGTGTATAACTATCAGATGAAGCAGTGACAGGGTGTGGGGTGTATAACTATCATATGAAGCAGTGACAGGTGGTGGGGTGTATAACTATCAGATGAAGCAGTGACAGGGTGTGGGTGTATAACTATCAGATGAAGCAGTGACAGGGTGTGGGGTGTATAACTATCAGATGAAGCAGTGACAGGGTGTGGGTGTATAACTATCAGATGAAGCAGTGACAGGGTGTGGGGTGTATAACTATCATATGAAGCAGTGACAGGGTGTGGGGTGTATAACTATCAGATGAAGCAGTGACAGGGTGTGAGGTGTATAACTATCAGATGAAGCAGTGACAGGGTGTGGGGTGTATAACTATCAGATGAAGCAGTGACAGGGTGTGGGTGTATAACTATCAGATGAAGCAGTGACAGGGTGTCGGGTGTATAACTATCAGATGAAGCAGTGACAGGGTGTCGGGTGTATAACTATCAGATGAAGCAGTGACAGGGTGTCGGGTGTATAACTATCAGATGAAGCAGTGACAGGGTGTGGGGGTCAGACCAGCTGTACTCACCAGAACTCATGGTGAAGTAGGTCCGGCTCAGCACTTCACTTTGAGTTTGGATTCTTCTATATAAAGAAAAAGAAAGAAAACTGTTTATCTGGTGCTATATTTCAGCGTCAGTCATGGTGAGGTCAGTAGGAATGACAAGAATGTGACAGCAGAATGACTGGATCAGATTCCCATGCACTGTGCCCTGGCCTCTGACCCATTCACCTCTGGGTGCTGAATGTCACAAGATATCACAGGCTCACACTGATTAGATTGTCAGCTGTATGGTTGTACAAATGGTTACCTCACACTACACAGACACAGCACTGAGCACACTCACAGTCTAAAGCCACAAGACAGCGGAATCAGCAGACAGTCCTCGTGCCACTGGGAGTGATTGGCTATGTGGCACCTGACAAACATTACCCTAATGCCTCCTGTGTTACTGACCAAGCAGCCAGACACATAGTGCATGATTCATGGCACAAAATATGGCACCTGTACCATCCATATGGGCATCTGTGGGTAACATTTATTACATCATGACATTTTACCAAATTTCAGTGAGAACATCCAGTTCAGCACTGTGAGCCATGTGCACTCTTTAACCATTTATCTACAGAATTCCCCTGAGCCATGTGCACTCTTTAACCATTTATCTACAGAATTCCCCTGAGTTAGATGCACTGTTTAACCATTTATCTACAGAATTCCCTGAGCCAGATGCTGTGTTTAACCATTTATCTACAGAATTCCCTGAGCCAGATGCAGTGTTTAACCATTTATCTACAGAATTCCCCCGAGTCAGATGCACTGTTTAACCATTTATCTACAGAATTCCCCCTGAGTGAGATGCAGTGCTTAACCATTTATCTACAGAATTCCCCCTGAGCCAGATGCAGTGTTTAACCATTTATCTACAGAATTCCTCTAAGTCAGATGCAGTGTTTAACCATTTATCTACAGAATTCCCTGAGCCAGATGCTGTGTTTAACCATTTATCTACAGAATTCCCTGAACCAGATGCAGTGTTAAACCATTTATCTACAGAATTCCCTGAGCCAGATGCAGTGTTTAACCATTTATCTACAGAATTCCCCCCGAGTCAGATGCAGTGTTTAACCATTTATCTACAGAATTCCCCCCGAGTCAGATGCAGTGTTTAACCATTTATCTACAGATATCCCCCTGAGACAGATGCAGTGTTTAACCATTTATCTACAGAATTCCCCTGAGCCAGATGCAGTGTTTAACCATTTATCTACAGAATTCCTCTAAGTCAGATACAGTGTTTAACCATTTATCTACAGAATTCCCCTAAGTCAGATACAGTGTTTAACCATTTATCTACAGAATTCCCCTGAGTCAGATGCAGTGTTTAACCATTTATCTACAGAATCCCCGAGTCAGATGCACTGTTTAACCATTTATCTACAGAATTCCCCTAAGTCAGATGCAGTGTTTAACCATTTATCTAAAGAATTCCCCTGAGTCAGATGCACTGTTTAACCATTTATCTACAGAATTCCCCTGAGTCAGATGCAGTGTTTAACCATTTATCTACAGATATCCCCCTGAGCCAGATGCAGTGTTTAACCATTTATCTACAGATATCCCCCTGAGCCAGATGCAGTGTTTAACCATTTATCTACAGATATCCCCCTGAGCCAGATGCAGTGTTTAACCATTTATCTACAGAATTCCCCTGAGCCAGATGCAGTGTTTAACCATTTATCTACAGAATTCCTCTAAGTCAGATGCACTGTTTAACCATTTATCTACAGAATTCCCCTGAGCCAAATGCAGTGTTTAACCATTTATCTACAGATTTCCCCCTGAGCCAGATGCAGTGTTTAACCATTTATCTACAGAATTCCCCTGAGCCAGATGCAGTGTTTAACCATTTATCTACAGAATCTACAGAATTCCCCCTGAGCCAGATGCAGTGTTTAACCATTTATCTACATAATAACCCTGAGTCAGATGCACTGTTTAACCATTTATCTACAGAATTCCCCCTGATTCAGATGCAGTGTTTAACCATTTATCTACAGAATTCCCCTGAGCCAGATGCAGTGTTTAACCATTTATCTACAGAATTCCTCTAAGTCAGATGCACTGTTTAACCATTTATCTACAGAATTCCCCTGAGCCAAATGCAGTGTTTAACCATTTATCTACAGATTTCCCCCTGAGCCAGATGCAGTGTTTAACCATTTATCTACATAATAACCCTGAGTCAGATGCACTGTTTAACCATTTATCTACAGAATTCCCCCTGATTCAGATGCAGTGTTTAACCATTTATCTACAGAATTCCCCTGAGTCAGATGCAGTGTTTAACCATTTATCTACAGAATCCCCGAGTCAGATGCAGTGTTTAACCATTTATCTACAGAATTCCCCTGAGTCAGATGCAGTGTTTAACCATTTATCTACAGAATCCCCGAGTCAGATGCACTGTTTAACCATTTATCTACAGAATTCCCCCTGAGCCAGATGCAGTGTTTAACCATTTATCTACAGAATTCCCCCTGAGCCAGATGCAGTGTTTAACCATTTATCTACAGAATTCTCCCTGAGCCAGATGCAGTGTTTAACCATTCATCTACAGAATTCCCCTGAGTCAGATACAGTGTTTAACCATTTATCCAGTGGCGTCACTAGGGTTGGTGTCACCCGGTGCGGTAACTTATGGTGTCACCCCCCCCCCCCAGAAAGCAGACACACACAAACACAAAAACACAGGCACACACACATACAAACACTCTGATACACTCTGACACACTTTGAAACATACTCAGACACACACAAAAACACTCTGACACACACTCACACAAAAACCCTCAGACACACACACAAAAGCACTCAGACACACACACACACACACACACACAAACAGTCGGTCAGGTGCCAAGCATCCCCCTCATGATTTCCCAGTTCCCGTTTAGAGAGACAGCACAGCAGTGAGTGACTCCTTTGCTCCACACGTCACTGAGCAGTGAGCACAGATAGGCAGGCAGGTTTAGGCTAGCAGCGCAACTTTGCAAGCCCCACGGCACGCCCACAACATTCATAGTGAAATTGGGCAGAGGAGGAGCAAAGTACAAACAAGCAAAAGCAGCCAGGAAAACTATTTGTGGAAATTGCAGCACTAGCTCAAGGGGCAAAAAAAATGAAGTGTCTACAACTTACCCAGTCCCACTAATGTTCAAAAATGCTGGCCCCTCTAATAAAAATATCTATGCATCTCTACATTGTATTTCTTTGAATTTCAATAAAAAAAATTTTTATTTTTTTTGGTGGTGTCACCCCCTGGAGGGTGTCACCCTGGTGCGGCCCGCACCCCCCGCACCCCCCTAGTGACGCCACTGCATTTATCTACAGAATTCCCCTGAGTCAGATGCAGTGTTTAACCAATTATCTACAGAATTCCCAGTGTTTAACCATTTATCTACAGAATTCCCCTGAGCCAGATGCAGTGTTTAACCATTTATCTACATAATAACCCTGAGTCAGATGCACTGTTTAACCATTTATTTACAGAATTTCCCTGAGCCAGATGCAGTGTTTAACCATTTATCTACAGAATTCCCCTGAGCCAGATGCAGTGTTTAACCATTTATCTACAGAATTCACCTGAGTCATATGCACTGTTTAACCAATTATCTACAGAATTTCCCTAAGTCAGATGCAGTGTTTAACCATTTATCTACAGAATTCCCCTAAGTCAGATACAGTGTTAAACCATTTATGTACAGAAATACCCTGAGCCAGATGCACTGTTTAACCATTTATCTACAGAATTCCCCTAAGTCAGATGCACTGTTTAACCATTTATCTATAGAATTCCCCAGTGACAGGGTGTGGGTGTATAACTATCAGATAAAGCAGTGACAGGGTGTCGGGTGTATAACTATCATATGAAGCAGTGACAGGGTGTCGGGTGTATAACTATCATATGAAGCAGTGACAGGGTGTGGGGTGTAAAACTATCATATGAAGCAGTGACAGGGTGTGGGGTGTAAAACTATCATATGAAGCAGTGACAGGGTGTGGGGTGTATAACTATCAGATGAAGCAGTGACAGGGTGTGGGGTGTATAACTATCAGATGAAGCAGTGACAGGGTGTGGGGTGTATAACTATCAGATGAAGCAGTGACAGGGTGTGGGGTGTATAACTATCATATGAAGCAGTGACAGGGTGTGGGGTGTAAAACTATCATATGAAGCAGTGACAGGGTGTGGGGTGTATAACTATCATATGAAGCAGTGACAGGGTGTGGGGTGTATAACTATCAGATGAAGCAGTGACAGGGTGTGGGGTGTATAACTATCAGATGAAGCAGTGACAGGGTGTGGGTGTATAACTATCAGATGAAGCAGTGACAGGGTGTGGGGTGTATAACTATCAGATGAAGCAGTGACAGGGTGTGGGATGTATAACTATCAGATGAAGCAGTGACAGGGTGTGGGGTGTATAACTATCATATGAAGCAGTGACAGGGTGTGGGTGTATAACTATCAGATGAAGCAGTGACAGGATGTGAGGTGTACAACTATCAGATGAAGCAGTGACAGGGTGTGGGGTGTATAACTATCATATAAAGCAGTGACAGGGTGTGGGATGTATAACTATCAGATGAAGCAGTGACAGGGTGTGGGGTGTATAACTATCATATGAAGCAGTGACAGGGTGTGGGGTGTATAACTATCATATGAAGCAGTGACAGGGTGTGGGTGTATAACTATCATATGAAGCAGTGACAGGGTGTGGGGTGTATAACTATCATATGAAGCAGTGACAGGATGTGAGGTGTATAACTATCAGATGAAGCAGTGACAGGGTGTGGGGTGTATAACTATCATATAAAGCAGTGACAGGGTGTGGGATGTATAACTATCAGATGAAGCAGTGACAGGGTGTGGGGTGTATAACTATCATATGAAGCAGTGACAGGGTGTGGGTGTATAACTATCAGATGAAGCAGTGACAGGGTGTGGGGTGTATAACTATCATATGAAGCAGTGACAGGATGTGAGGTGTATAACTATCATATGAAGCAGTGACAGGGTGTGGGGTGTATAACTATCAGATGAAGCAGTGACAGGGTGTGGGGTGTATAACTATCAGATGAAGCAGTGACAGGGCGTGAGGTGTATAACTATCAGATAAAGCAGTGACAGGGTGTGGGGTGTATAACTATCATATGAAGCAATGACAGGGTATGGGGTGTATAACTATCAGATGAAGCAGTGACAGGGTGTGGGGTGTATAACTATCATATAAAGCAGTGACAGGGTGTGGGGTGTATAACTATCATATAAAGCAGTGACAGGGTGTGGGGTGTATAACTATCAGATGAAGCAGTGACAGGGTGTGGGATGTATAACTATCAGATGAAGCAGTGACAGGGTTTGGGGTGTATAACTATCATATGAAGCAGTGACAGGGTGTGGGTGTATAACTATCAGATGAAGCAGTGACAGGGTGTGGGTTGTATAACTATCATATGAAGCAGTGACAGGATGTGAGGTGTATAACTATCATATGAAGCAGTGACAGGGTGTGGGGTGTATAACTATCAGATGAAGCAGTGACAGGGTGTGGGGTGTATAACTATCAGATGAAGCAGTGACAGGGCGTGAGGTGTATAACTATCAGATGAAGCAGTGACAGGGTGTGGGGTGTATAACTATCATATAAAGCAGTGACAGGGCGTGAGGTGTATAACTATCAGATGAAGCAGTGACAGGGTGTGGGGTGTATAACTATCAGATGAAGCAGTGACAGGGCGTGAGGTGTATAACTATCAGATGAAGCAGTGACAGGGTGTGGGGTGTATAACTATCATATGAAGCAGTGACAGGCTGTGGGTGTATATGGGGTGTATAACTATCAGATGAAGCAGTGACAGGGTGTGGGGTGTATAACTATCAGATGAATCAGTGACAGGGTGTGGGGTGTATAACTATCAGATGAAGCAGTGACAGGGTGTGGGTGTATATGGGGTGTATAACTATCAGGTGAAGCAGTGACAGGGTGTGGGGTGTATAACTATCAGATGAAGCAGTGACAGGGTGTGGGGTGTATAACTATCATATAAAGCAGTGACAGGGTGTGGGGTGTATAACTATCAGATGAAGCAGTGACAGGGCGTGGGGTGTATAACTATCAGATGAAGCAGCGACAGGATGTGAGGTGTATAACTATCAGATGAAGCAGTGACAGGGTGTGGGGTGTATAACTATCAGATAAAGCAGTGACAGGGCGTGGGGTGTATAACTATCAGATAAAGCAGTGACAGGGTGTGGGGTGTATAACTATCAGATAAAGCAGTGACAGGATGTGGGGTGTATAACTATCAGATGAAGCAGTGACAGGGTGTGGGGTGTATAACTATCAGATGAAGCAGTGACGGTGTGGGTGTATAACTATCAGATAAAGCAGTGACAGGGTGTGGGGTGTATAACTATCAGATGAAGCAGTGACAGGGTGTGGGTGTATAACTATCAGATGAAGCAGTGACAGGGTGTGGGGTGTATAACTATCAGATGAAGCAGTGACAGGGTGTGAGGTGTATATGGGGTGTATAACTATCATATGAAGCAGTGACAGGGTATGGGGTGTATAACTATCAGATAAAGCAGTGACAGGGTGTGGGGTGTATAACTATCAGATGAAGCAGTGACAGGGTGTGAGGTGTATAACTATCAGATAAAGCAGTGACAGGGTGTGGGGTGTATAACTATCAGGTGAAGCAGTGACAGGGTGTGGGGTGTATAACTATCATATGAAGCAGTGACAGGGTGTGGGGTGTATAACTATCATATGAAGCAGTGACAGGGTGTGGGGTGTATAACTATCAGATGAAGCAGTGACAGGGTGTGGGGTGTATAACTATCAGATGAAGCAGTGACAGGGTGTGGGGTGTATAACTATCAGATAAAGCAGTGACAGGGTGTGGGGTGTATAACTATCAGATAAAGCAGTGACAGGGTGTGGGGTATATAACTATCAGATAAAGCAGTGACAGGGTGTGGGGGTGTATAACTATCATATAAAGCAGTGACAGGGTGTGGGGTGTATAACTATCAGATAAAGCAGTGACAGGGTGTCGGGTGCATAACTATCAGATGAAGCAGTGACAGGGCGTGGGGTGTATAACTATCATATGAAGCAGTGACAGGGTGTGGGGTGTATAACTATCATATGAAGCAGTGACAGGGTGTGGGGTGTATAACTATCAGATGAAGCAGTGACAGGGTGTGGGGTGTATAACTATCAGATGAAGCAGTGACAGGGTGTGGGGTGTATAACTATCAGATGAAGCAGTGACAGGGTGTGGGGTGTATAACTATCATATGAAGCAGTGACAGGGTGTGTGGTGTATAACTATCATATGAAGCAGTGACAGGGTGTGGGTGTATAACTATCAGATGAAGCAGTGACAGGGTGTGAGGTGTATATGGGGTGTATAACTATCATATGAAGCAGTGACAGGGTGTGTGGTGTATAACTATCAGATGAAGCAGTGACAGGGTGTGGGTGTATAACTATCATATGAAGCAGTGACAGGGTGTGGGGTGTATAACTATCAGATGAAGCAGTAACAGGGTGTGGGGTGTATAACTATCAGATGAAGCAGTAACAGGGTGTGAGGTGTATAACTATCAGATAAAGCAGTGACAGGGTGTGGGGTGTATAACTATCAGATGAAGCAGTGACAGGGTGTGGGTGTATAACTATCAGATGAAGCAGTGACAGGGTGTGGAGTGTATAACTATCAGATGAAGCAGTGACAGGGTGTGTGGTGTATAACTATCATATGAAGCAGTGACAGGGTGTGAGGTGTATATGGGGTGTATAACTATCAGATGAAGCAGTGACAGGGTGTGGGGTGTATAACTATCAGATGAAGCAGTGACAGGGTGTGAGGTGTATAACTATCAGATGAAGCAGTGACAGGGTGTGGGGTGCATAACTATCAGATGAAGCAGTGACAGGGTGTGGGGTGTATAACTATCATATGAAGCAGTGACAGGTGGTGGGGTGTATAACTATCAGATGAAGCAGTGACAGGGTGTGGGGTGTATAACTATCAGATGAAGCAGTGACAGGGTATGGGGTGTATAACTATCAGATGAGGCAGTGACAGGGTGTGGGGTGTATAACTATCATATGAAGCAGTGACAGGGTGTGGGGTGTATAACTATCAGATGAAGCAGTGACAGGGTGTGGGGTGTATAACTATCATATGAAGCAGTGACAGGGTGTGGGGTGTATAACTATCATATGAAGCAGTGACAGGGTGTGGGTGTATAACTATCATATGAAGCAGTGACAGGGTATGGGGTGTATAACTATCATATAAAGCAGTGACAGGGTGTGGGGTGTATAACTATCAGATGAAACAGTGACAGGGTGTGGGGTGTATAACTATCAGATGAAGCAGTGACAGGGTGTGGGGTGTATAACTATCAGATGAAGCAGTGACAGGGTGTGGGGTGTATAACTATCAGATGAAGCAGTGACAGGGTGTGGGGTGTATAACTATCAGATGAAGCAGTGACAGGGTGTGGGGTGTATAACTATCATATGAAGCAGTAACAGGGTGTGGGGTGTATAACTATCATATGAAGCAGTGACAGGGTGTGGGGTGTATAACTATCATATGAAGCAGTGACAGGGTGTGGGGTGTATAACTATCAGATGAAGCAGTGACAGGGTGTCGGGTGTATAACTATCAGATAAAGCAGTGACAGGGTGTGAGGTGTATAACTATCATATGTCAGATGTCAGAGTCAGATGCACTGTTTAACCATTTATCTACAGAATTCCCCTGAGTCAGATGCAGTGTTTAACCAATTATCTACAGAATTTCCCTAAGTCAGATGCAGTGTTTAACCATTTATCTACAGAATTCCCCTGAGTCATATGCAGTGTTTAACCATTTATCAACAGAATTCCCCTGAGTCAGATGCAGTGTTTAACCATTTATCTACAGAATTCCCCTGAGTCATATGCAGTGTTTAACCATTTATCAACAGAATTCCCCTGAGTCAGATGCAGTGTTTAACCATTTATCTACAGAATTCCCCCTAAGTCAGATGCAGTGTTTAACCATTTATCTACAGAATTCCCCTGAGTCAGATGCAGTGTTTAACCAATTATCTACAGAATTTCCCTAAGTCAGATGCAGTGTTTAACCATTTATCTACAGAATTCCCCTGAGTCATATGCAGTGTTTAACCATTTATCAACAGAATTCCCCTGAGTCAGATGCAGTGTTTAACCATTTATCTACAGAATTCCCCTGAGTCAGATGCAGTGTTTAACCATTTATCTACAGAATTCCCCCTAAGTCAGATGCAGTGTTTAACCATTTATCTACAGAATTCCCCTGAGTCAGATGCAGTGTTTAACCAATTATCTACAGAATTTCCCTAAGTCAGATGCAGTGTTTAACCATTTATCTACAGAATTCCCCTGAGTCATATGCAGTGTTTAACCATTTATCAACAGAATTCCCCTGAGTCAGATGCAGTGTTTAACCATTTATCTACAGAATTCCCCTGAGTCAGATGCAGTGTTTAACCATTTATCTACAGAATTCCCCTGAGTCAGATGCAGTGTTTAACCATTTATCTACAGAATTTCCCTAAGTCAGATGCAGTGTTTAACCATTTATCTACAGAATTCCCCAGTGACAGGGTGTGGGTGTATAACTATCAGATAAAGCAGTGACAGGGTGTGGGTGTATAACTATCATATGAAGCAGTGACAGGGTGTTGGGTGTATAACTATCATATGAAGCAGTGACAGGGTGTGGGGTGTATAACTATCATATGAAGCAGTGACAGGGTGTGGGGTGTATAACTATCAGATGAAGCAGTAACAGGGTGTGGGGTGTATAACTATCAGATGAAGCAGTAACAGGGTGTGAGGTGTATATGGGGTGTATAACTATCATATGAAGCAGTAACAGGGTGTGGGGTGTATAACTATCAGATGAAGCAGTGACAGGGTGTGGGGTGTATAACTATCAGATGAAGCAGTGACAGGGTGTGGGGTGTATAACTATCAGATGAAGCAGTGACAGGGTGTGGGGTGTATAACTATCAGATGAAGCAGTGACAGGGTGTGGGGTGTATAACTATCAGATGAAGCAGTGACAGGGTGTGGGGTGTATAACTATCATATGAAGCAGTGACAGGGTGTGGGGTGTATAACTATCAGATGAAGCAGTGACAGGGTGTGGGGTGTATAACTATCAGATGAAGCAGTGACAGGGTGTGGGTGTATAACTATCAGATGAAGCAGTGACAGAGTGTGAGGTGTATAACTATCAGATAAAGCAGTGACAGGGTGTGGGGTGCATAACTATCAGATGAAGCAGTGACAGGGTGTGGGGTGTATAACTATCAGATGAAGCAGTGACAGGGTGTGGGGTGCATAACTATCAGATGAAGCAGTGACAGGGTGTGGGGTGTATAACTATCAGATGAAGCAGTGACAGGGTGTGGGGTGTATAACTATCAGATAAAGCAGTGACAGGGTGTGGGGTGTATAACTATCAGATAAAGCAGTGACAGGGTGTGGGGTGTATAACTATCATATGAAGCAGTGACAGGGTGTGGGGTGTATAACTATCAGATGAAGCAGTGACAGGGTTTGGGTGTATAACTATCAGATGAAGCAGTGACAGGGTGTGGGTGTATAACTATCAGATGAAGCAGTGACAGGGTGTGGGGTGTATAACTATCAGATGAAGCAGTGACAGGGTTTGGGGTGTATAACTATCAGATAAAGCAGTGACAGGGTGTGAGGTGTATAACTATCATATGAAGCAGTGACAGGGTGTGGGGTGTATAACTATCAGATGAAGCAGTGACAGGGTGTGGGGTGTATAACTATCAGATGAAGCAGTGACAGGGTGTGGTGTGTATAACTATCAGATGAAGCAGTGACAGGGTGTGGGGTGTATAACTATCAGATGAAGCAGTGACAGGGTGTGGGTGTATAACTATCATATGAAGCAGTGACAGGGTGTGGGTGTATAACTATCATATGAAGCAGTGACAGGGTGTGTGGTGTATAACTATCAGATGAAGCAGTGACAGGGTGTGGGGTGTATAACTATCATATGAAGCAGTGACAGGGTGTGGGGTGTATAACTATCATATGAAGCAGTGACAGGGTGTGGGGTGTATAACTATCAGATAAAGCAGTGACAGGGTGTGGGGTGTATAACTATCAGATAAAGCAGTGACAGGGTGTGGGGTGTATAACTATCAGATGAAGCAGTGACAGGGTGTGGGTGTATAACTATCAGATAAAACAGTGACAGGGTGTGGGATGTATAACTATCAGATGAAGCAGTGACAGGGTGTGGGGTGTATAACTATCATATGAAGCAGTGACAGGGTGTGGGGTGTATAACTATCAGATGAAGCAGTGACAGGGTGTGGGGTGTATAACTATCAGATGAAGCAGTGACAGGGTGTGGGGTGTATAACTATCATATGAAGCAGTGACAGGGTATGAGGTGTATAACTATCATATAAAGCAGTGACAGGGTGTGGGGTGTATAACTATCAGATGAAGCAGTGACAGGGTGTGGGGTGTATAACTATCCTATGAAGCAGTGACAGGGCGTGGGGTGTATAACTATCATATAAAGCAGTGACAGGGTGTGGAGTGTATAACTATCAGATGAAGCAGTGACAGGGTGTGAGGTGTATAACTATCAGATGAAGCAGTGACAGGGTGTGGGGTGTATAACTATCAGATGAAGCAGTGACAGGGTGTGGGTGTATAACTATCCTATGAAGCAGGGAAAGGGTGTGGGAGTGTATAACTATCAGATAAAGCAGTGACAGGGTGTCGGGTGTATAACTATCATATGAAGCAGTGACAGGGTGTCGGGTGTATAACTATCATATGAAGCAGTGACAGGGTGTGGGGTGTATAACTATCAGATGAAGCAGTGACAGGGTGTGGGGTGTATAACTATCAGATGAAGCAGTGACAGGGTGTGGAGTGTATAACTATCAGATGAAGCAGTGACAGGGTGTGAGGTGTATAACTATCAGATGAAGCAGTGACAGGGTGTGAGGTGTATAACTATCAGATGAAGCAGTGACAGGGTGTGGGGTGTATAACTATCAGATGAAGCAGTGACAGGGTGTGGGGTGTATAACTATCATATGAAGCAGTGACAGGGTGTGGGGTGTATAACTATCAGATGAGGCAGTGACAGGGTGTGGGGTGTATAACTATCAGATGAAGCAGTGACAGGGTGTGAGGTGTATATGGGGTGTATAACTAAAAGATGAAGCAGTGACAGGGTGTGAGGTGTATATGGGGTGTATAACTATCAGATGAAGCAGTGACAGGGTGTGAGGTGTATAACTATCAGATTAAGAAGTAACAGGGTGTGAGGTGTATATGGGGTCAGATACAGTGTTTAACCATTTATCTACAGAATTCCCCCTGAGCCAGATGTAGTGTTTAACCATTTATCTACAGAATTCCCCTGAGTCAGATACAGTGTTTAACCATTTATCTACAGAATTCCCCTGAGTCAGATGCAGTGTTTAACCAATTATCTACAGAATTCCCAGTGTTTAACCATTTATCTACAGAATTCCCCTGAGCCAGATGCAGTGTTTAACCATTTATCTACAGAATTCCCCTGAGCCAGATGAAGGGTTTAACCATTTATCTACAGAATTCCCCTGAGTTAGATGCAGTGTTTAACCATTTATCTACAGAATTCCCCCTAAGTCAGATGCAGTGTTTAACCATTTATCTACAGAATTCCCCTAAGTCAGATACAGTGTTTAATCATTTATCTACAGAATTCCCGTAAGTCTGATACAGTGTTTAATCATTTATCTACAGAATTCCCCTGAGACAGATGCACTGTTTAACCATTTATCTACAGAATTCCCCTAAGTCAGATACAGTGTTTAACCATTTATCTACAGAATTCCCCTAAGTCAGATACAGTGTTTAACCATTTATCTACAGAATTCCCCTGAGACAGATGCACTGTTTAACCATTTATCTACAGAATTCCCCTAAGTCAGATACAGTGTTTAACCATTTATCTACAGAATTCCCCTAAGTCAGATGCACTGTTTAACCATTTATTTACAGAATTCCCCTGAGTCAGATGCACTGTTTAACCATTTATCTACAGAATTCCCCTAAGTCAGATACAGTGTTTAACCATTTATATACAGAATTCCCCTGAGTTAGATGCAGTGTTTAACCATTTATCTACAGAATTCCCCTGAGTCAGATGCAGTGTTTAACCATTTATCTACTGAATTCCCCTGAGTCAGATGCAGTGTTTAACCATTTATCTACAGAAATCCCCTGAGTCAGATGCACTGTTTAACCATTTATCTACAGAATTCCCCTGAGTCAGATGCACTGTTTAACCATTTATCTACAGAATTCCCCTTGAGTCAGATGCACTGTTTAACCATTTATCTACAGAATTCCCCTGAGTCAGATGCACTGTTTAACCATTTATCTACAGAATTCCCCTAAGTCAGATGCACTGTTTAACCATTTATCTACAGAATTCCCCCTGAGTCAGATGCAGTGTTTAACCATTTATCTACAGAATTCCCCTGAGTCAGATGCAGTGTTTAACCAGTTATCTACAGAAATCCCCTGAGTCAGATGCACTGTTTAACCATTTATCTACAGAATTCCCCTGAGTCAGATGCACTGTTTAACCATTTATCTATAGAATTCCCCTGAGTCAGATGCACTGTTTAACCATTTATCTACAGAATTCCCCTGTCAGATGCACTGTTTAACCATTTATCTACAGAATTCCCCTGAGTCAGATGCAGTGTTTAACCATTTATCTACAGAATTCCCTGAGCCAGATGCAGTGTTTAACCATTTATCTACAGAATTCCCCTGAGTGAGATGCACTGTTTAACCATTTATCTACAGAATTCCCCCTGAGTCAGATGCAGTGTTTAACCATTTATCTACAGAATTCCCCCTAAGTCAGATGCACTGTTTAACCATTTATCTACAGAATTCCCCTGAGTCAGATGCAGTGTTTAACCATTTATCTACAGAATTCCCCCTGAGTCAGATGCACTGTTTAACCATTTATCTACAGAATTCCCCTAAGTCAGATGCACTGTTTAACCATTTATCTACAGAATTCCCCTGAGTCAGATACAGTGTTTAACAATTTATTTACAGAATTCCCCTGAGTCAGATGCAGTGTTTAACCATTTATCTACAGAATTCCGCTGAGTCAGATGCACTGTTTAACCATTTATCTACAGAATTCCCCTTGAGTCAGATGCACTGTTTAACCATTTATCTACAGAATTCCCCTGAGTCAGATGCACTGTTTAACCATTTATCTACAGAATTCCCCTAAGTCAGATGCACTGTTTAACCATTTATCTACAGAATTCCCCTGAGTCAGATGCAGTGTTTAACCATTTATCTACAGATATCCCCCTGAGTCAGATGCAGTGTTTAACCATTTATCTACAGATATCCCCCTGAGCCAGATGCCGTGTTAAACCATTTATCTACAGAATTCCCCTGAGTCAGATGCAGTGTTTAACCATTTATCTACAGAATTCCCGAGTGAGATGCACTGTTTAACCATTTATCTACAGAATTCCCCCTGAGTCAGATGCAGTGTTTAACCATTTATCTACAGAATTCCCCCTAAGTCAGATGCACTGTTTAACCATTTATCTACAGAATTCCCCTGAGTCAGATGCAGTGTTTAACCATTTATCTACAGAATTCCCCCTGAGCCAGATGCACTGTTTAACCATTTATCTACAGAATTCCCCCTGAGCCAGATGCACTTTTTAACCATTTATCTACAGAATTCCCCCCGAGTCAGATGCACTGTTTAACCTTTTATCTACAGAATCCCCGAGTCAGATGCAGTGTTTAACCATTTATCTACAGACTTCCCCCTGAGCCAGATGCAGTGTTTAACCATTTATCTACAGAATTCCCCCTGAGCCAGATGCAGTGTTTAACAATTTATCTACAGAATTCCCCCCTGAGCCAGATGCACTGTTTAACCATTTATCTACAGAATTCCCCTAAGTCAGATACAGTGTTTAACCATTTATCTACAGAATTCCCCTGAGCCAGATGCACTGTTTAACGATTTATCTACAGAATTCCCCTGAGTCAGATGCAGTGTTTAACCATTTATCTACAGAATCCCCGAGTCAGATGCAGTGTTTAACCATTTATCAACAGAATTCCCCTGAGCCAGATGCAGTGTTTAACCATTTATCTACAGAATTCCCCCTGAGCCAGGTGCAGTGTTTAACCATTTATCTACAGAATTCCCCTGAGTCAGATGCAGTGTTTAACCATTTATCTTCAGAATTCCCCCTAAGTCAGATGCAGTGTTTAACCATTTATCTACAGAATTCCCCCTGAGCCAGATGCAGTGTTTAACCATTTACCTACAGAATTCCCCTAAGTCAGATGCACTGTTTAACCATTTATCTACAGAATTCCCCCTGAGCCAGATGCACTGTTTAACCATTTATCTACAGAATTCCCCTGTCAGATGCACTGTTTAACCATTTATCTACAGAATTCCCCTGAGTCAGATGCAGTGTTTAACCATTTATCTACAGAATTCCCTGAGCCAGATGCAGTGTTTAACCATTTATCTACAGAATTCCCCTGAGTGAGATGCACTGTTTAACCATTTATCTACAGAATTCCCTCTGAGTCAGATGCAGTGTTTAACCATTTATCTACAGAATTCCCCCTAAGTCAGATGCACTGTTTAACCATTTATCTACAGAATTCCCCTGAGTCAGATGCAGTGTTTAACCATTTATCTACAGAATTCCCCCTGAGCCAGATGCACTGTTTAACCATTTATCTACAGAATTCCCCTAAGTCAGATGCACTGTTTAACCATTTATCTACAGAATTCCCCTGAGTCAGATACAGTGTTTAACAATTTATTTACAGAATTCCCCTGAGTCAGATGCAGTGTTTAACCATTTATCTACAGAATTCCGCTGAGTCAGATGCACTGTTTAACCATTTATCTACAGAATTCCCCTTGAGTCAGATGCACTGTTTAACCATTTATCTACAGAATTCCCCTGAGTCAGATGCACTGTTTAACCATTTATCTACAGAATTCCCCTAAGTCAGATGCACTGTTTAACCATTTATCTACAGAATTCCCCTGAGTCAGATGCAGTGTTTAACCATTTATCTACAGAATTCCCCTGAGTCAGATGCAGTGTTTAACCATTTATCTACAGAAATCCCCTGAGTCAGATGCAGTGTTTAACCATTTATCTACAGAATTCCCCTGAGTCAGATGCACTGTTTAACCATTTATCTATAGAATTCCCCTGAGTCAGATGCACTGTTTAACCATTTATCTACAGAATTCCCCTGTCAGATGCACTGTTTAACCATTTATCTACAGAATTCCCTGAGCCAGATGCAGTGTTTAACCATTTATCTACAGAATTCCCGAGTGAGATGCACTGTTTAACCATTTATCTACAGAATTCCCCCTGAGTAAGATGCAGTGTTTAACCATTTATCTACAGAATTCCCCCTAAGTCAGATGCACTGTTTAACCATTTATCTACAGAATTCCCCTGAGTCAGATGCAGTGTTTAACCATTTATCTACAGAATTCCCCCTGAGCCAGATGCACTGTTTAACCATTTATCTACAGAATTCCCCTGAGTCAGATGCACTGTTTAACCATTTATCTACAGAATTCCGCTGAGTCAGATGCACTGTTTAACCATTTATCTACAGAATTCCCCTGAGTCAGATGCAGTGTTTAACCATTTATCTACAGAATTCCCTGAGCCAGATGCAGTGTTTAACCATTTATCTACAGAATTCCCCTGAGTCAGATACAGTGTTTAACAATTTATTTACAGAATTCCCCTGAGTCAGATGCAGTGTTTAACCATTTATCTACAGAATTCCGCTGAGTCAGATGCACTGTTTAACCATTTATCTACAGAATTCCCCTTGAGTCAGATGCACTGTTTAACCATTTATCTACAGAATTCCCCTGAGTCAGATGCACTGTTTAACCATTTATCTACAGAATTCCCCTAAGTCAGATGCACTGTTTAACCATTTATCTACAGAATTCCCCTGAGTCAGATGCAGTGTTTAACCATTTATCTACAGAATTCCCCTGAGTCAGATGCAGTGTTTAACCATTTATCTACAGAAATCCCCTGAGTCAGATGCAGTGTTTAACCATTTATCTACAGAATTCCCCTGAGTCAGATGCACTGTTTAACCATTTATCTATAGAATTCCCCTGAGTCAGATGCACTGTTTAACCATTTATCTACAGAATTCCCCTGTCAGATGCACTGTTTAACCATTTATCTACAGAATTCCCTGAGCCAGATGCAGTGTTTAACCATTTATCTACAGAATTCCCGAGTGAGATGTACTGTTTAACCATTTATCTACAGAATTCCCCCTGAGTCAGATGCAGTGTTTAACCATTTATCTACAGAATTCCCCCTAAGTCAGATGCACTGTTTAACCATTTATCTACAGAATTCCCCTGAGTCAGATGCAGTGTTTAACCATTTATCTACAGAATTCCCCCTGAGCCAGATGCACTGTTTAACCATTTATCTACAGAATTCCCCCTGAGCCAGATGCACTTTTTAACCATTTATCTACAGAATTCCCCCCGAGTCAGATGCACTGTTTAACCTTTTATCTACAGAATCCCCGAGTCAGATGCAGTGTTTAACCATTTATCTACAGACTTCCCCCTGAGCCAGATGCAGTGTTTAACCATTTATCTACAGAATTCCCCCTGAGCCAGATGCAGTGTTTAACAATTTATCTACAGAATTCCCCCCTGAGCCAGATGCACTGTTTAACCATTTATCTACAGAATTCCCCTAAGTCAGATACAGTGTTTAACCATTTATCTACAGAATTCCCCTGAGCCAGATGCACTGTTTAACCATTTATCTACAGAATTCCCCTGAGTCAGATGCAGTGTTTAACCATTTATCTACAGAATCCCCGAGTCAGATGCAGTGTTTAACCATTTATCAACAGAATTCCCCTGAGCCAGATGCAGTGTTTAACCATTTATCTACAGAATTCCCCCTGAGCCAGGTGCAGTGTTTAACCATTTATCTACAGAATTCCCCTGAGTCAGATGCAGTGTTTAACCATTTATCTTCAGAATTCCCCCTAAGTCAGATGCAGTGTTTAACCATTTATCTACAGAATTCCCCCTGAGCCAGATGCAGTGTTTAACCATTTACCTACAGAATTCCCCTAAGTCAGATGCACTGTTTAACCATTTATCTACAGAATTCCCCCTGAGCCAGATGCACTGTTTAACCATTTATCTACAGAATTCCCCTGTCAGATGCACTGTTTAACCATTTATCTACAGAATTCCCCTGAGTCAGATGCAGTGTTTAACCATTTATCTACAGAATTCCCTGAGCCAGATGCAGTGTTTAACCATTTATCTACAGAATTCCCCTGAGTGAGATGCACTGTTTAACCATTTATCTACAGAATTCCCTCTGAGTCAGATGCAGTGTTTAACCATTTATCTACAGAATTCCCCCTAAGTCAGATGCACTGTTTAACCATTTATCTACAGAATTCCCCTGAGTCAGATGCAGTGTTTAACCATTTATCTACAGAATTCCCCCTGAGCCAGATGCACTGTTTAACCATTTATCTACAGAATTCCCCTAAGTCAGATGCACTGTTTAACCATTTATCTACAGAATTCCCCTGAGTCAGATGCAGTGTTTAACCATTTATCTACAGAATTCCGCTGAGTCAGATGCACTGTTTAACCATTTATCTACAGAATTCCCCTTGAGTCAGATGCACTGTTTAACCATTTATCTACAGAATTCCCCTGAGTCAGATGCACTGTTTTACCATTTATCTACAGAATTCCCCTAAGTCAGATGCACTGTTTAACCATTTATCTACAGAATTCCCCTGAGTCAGATGCAGTGTTTAACCATTTATCTACAGAATTCCCCTGAGTCAGATGCAGTGTTTAACCATTTATCTACAGAAATCCCCTGAGTCAGATGCAGTGTTTAACCATTTATCTACAGAATTCCCCTGAGTCAGATGCACTGTTTAACCATTTATCTATAGAATTCCCCTGAGTCAGATGCACTGTTTAACCATTTATCTACAGAATTCCCCTGTCAGATGCACTGTTTAACCATTTATCTACAGAATTCCCTGAGCCAGATGCAGTGTTTAACCATTTATCTACAGAATTCCCGAGTGAGATGCACTGTTTAACCATTTATCTACAGAATTCCCCCTGAGTAAGATGCAGTGTTTAACTATTTATCTACAGAATTCCCCCTAAGTCAGATGCACTGTTTAACCATTTATCTACAGAATTCCCCTGAGTCAGATGCAGTGTTTAACCATTTATCTACAGAATTCCCCCTGAGCCAGATGCACTGTTTAACCATTTATCTACAGAATTCCCCCTGAGCCAGATGCACTTTTTAACCATTTATCTACAGAATTCCCCCCGAGTCAGATGCACTGTTTAACCTTTTATCTACAGAATCCCCGAGTCAGATGCAGTGTTTAACCATTTATCTACAGACTTCCCCCTGAGCCAGATGCAGTGTTTAACCATTTATCTACAGAATTCCCCCTGAGCCAGATGCAGTGTTTAACAATTTATCTACAGAATTCCCCCCTGAGCCAGATGCACTGTTTAACCATTTATCTACAGAATTCCCCTAAGTCAGATACAGTGTTTAACCATTTATCTACAGAATTCCCCTGAGCCAGATGCACTGTTTAACCATTTATCTACAGAATCCCCGAGTCAGATGCAGTGTTTAACCATTTATCAACAGAATTCCCCTGAGCCAGATACAGTGTTTAACCATTTATCTACAGAATTCCCCTGAGCCAGATGCACTGTTTAACCATTTATCTACAGAATTCCCCTGAGTCAGATGCAGTGTTTAACCATTTATCTACAGAATCCCCGAGTCAGATGCAGTGTTTAACCATTTATCAACAGAATTCCCCTGAGCCAGATGCAGTGTTTAACCATTTATCTACAGAATTCCCCCTGAGCCAGGTGCAGTGTTTAACCATTTATCTACAGAATTCCCCTGAGTCAGATGCAGTGTTTAACCATTTATCTTCAGAATTCCCCCTAAGTCAGATGCAGTGTTTAACCATTTATCTACAGAATTCCCCCTGAGCCAGATGCAGTGTTTAACCATTTACCTACAGAATTCCCCTAAGTCAGATGCACTGTTTAACCATTTATCTACAGAATTCCCCCTGAGCCAGATGCAGTGTTTAACCATTTACCTACAGAATTGCCCTAAGTCAGATGCACTGTTTAACCAATTATCTACAGAATTCCCAGTGTTTAACCATTTATCTACAGAATTCCCCCTGAGCCAGATGCAGTGTTTAACCATTTATCTACAGAATTCCCCTGAGTCAGATGCAGTGTTTAACCATTTATCTACAGAATTCCCCCTAAGTCAGATGCACTGTTTAACCATTTATCTACAGAATTCCCCTGAGTCAGATGCAGTGTTTAACCATTTATCTACAGAATTCCCCCTGAGCCAGATGCAGTGTTTAACCATTTATCTACAGAATTCCCCCTAAGTCAGATGCACTGTTTAACCATTTATCTACAGAATTCCCCCTGAGCCAGATGCAGTGTTTAACCATTTATCTACAGAATTCCCCTGAGTCAGATGCAGTGTTTAACCATTTATCTACAGAATTCCCCTGAGTCAGATGCAGTGTTTAACCATTTATCTACAGAATTCCCCTGAGTCAGATGCAGTGTTTAACCATTTATCTACAGAATTCCCCCTGAGCCAGATGCAGTGTTTAACCAATTATCTACAGAATTCCCAGTGTTTAACCATTTATCTACAGAATTCCCCTGAGCCAGATGCAGTGTTTAACTATTTATCTACAGAATTCCCAGTGTTTAACCATTTATCTACAGAATTCCCCCTGAGCCAGATGCAGTGTTTAACCATTTATCTACAGAATTCCCCCTGAGCCAGATGCAGTGTTTAACCATTTATCTACAGAATTCCCCTGAGTCAGATGCAGTGTTTAACCATTTATCTACAGAATTCCCCTGAGCCAGATGCAGTGTTTAACCATTTATCTACAGAATTCCCCCTAAGTCAGATGCACTGTTTAACCATTTATCTACAGAATTCCCCCTGAGCCAGATGCAGTGTTTAACCATTTATCTACAGAATTCCCCTGAGTCAGATGCAGTGTTTAACCATTTATCTACAGAATTCCCCCTGAGCCAGATGCAGTGTTTAACCATTTATCTACAGATATCCCCCTGAGTCAGATGCAGTGTTTAACCATTTATCTACAGAATTCCCCTGAGTCAGATGCAGTGTTTAACCATTTATCTACAGAATTCCCCCTGAGTCAGATGCAGTGTTTAACCATTTATCTACAGATATCCCCCTGAGTCAGATGCAGTGTTTAACCATTTATCTACAGAATTCCCCTGAGTCAGATGCAGTGTTTAACCATTTATCTACAGAATTCCCCCTGAGTCAGATGCAGTGTTTAACCATTTATCTACAGATATCCCCCTGAGTCAGATGCAGTGTTTAACCATTTATCTACAGAATTCCCCTGAGTCAGATGCAGTGTTTAACCATTTATCTACAGATATCCCCCTGAGTCAGATGCAGTGTTTAACCATTTATCTACAGAATTCCCCTGAGTCAGATGCAGTGTTTAACCATTTATCTACAGAATTCCCCTGAGTCAGATGCAGTGTTTAACCATTTATCTACAGAATTCCCCCTGAGTCAGATGCAGTGTTTAACCATTTATCTACAGATATCCCCCTGAGTCAGATGCAGTGTTTAACCATTTATCTACAGAATTCCCCTGAGTCAGATGCAGTGTTTAACCATTTATCTACAGAATTCCCCTGAGCCAGATGCAGTGTTTAACCATTTATCTACAGAATTCCCCCTGAGTCAGATGCAGTGTTTAACCATTTATCTACAGATATCCCCCTGAGTCAGATGCAGTGTTTAACCATTTATCTACAGAATTCCCCTGAGTCAGATGCAGTGTTTAACCATTTATCTACAGAATTCCCCTGAGTCAGATGCAGTGTTTAACCATTTATCTACAGAATTCCCCTGAGCCAGATGCAGTGTTTAACCATTTATCTACAGAATTCCCCCTGAGTCAGATGCACTGTTTAACCATTTATCTACAGAATTCCCCTGAGCCAGATGCAGTGTTTAACCATTTATCTACAGAATTCCCCTGAGCCAGATGCAGTGTTTAACCATTTATCTACAGAATTCCCCCTGAGTCAGATGCAGTGTTTAACCATTTATCTACAGATATCCCCCTGAGTCAGATGCAGTGTTTAACCATTTATCTACAGAATTCCCCTGAGTCAGATGCAGTGTTTAACCATTTATCTACAGAATTCCCCTGAGTCAGATGCAGTGTTTAACCATTTATCTACAGAATTCCCCTGAGTCAGATGCAGTGTTTAACCATTTATCTACAGAATTCCCCTGAGTCAGATGCAGTGTTTAACCATTTATCTACAGAATTCCCCTGAGTCAGATGCAGTGTTTAACCATTTATCTACAGAATTCCCCCTGAGTCAGATGCAGTGTTTAACCATTTATCTACAGATATCCCCCTGAGTCAGATGCAGTGTTTAACCATTTATCTACAGAATTCCCCTGAGTCAGATGCAGTGTTTAACCATTTATCTACAGAATTCCCCTGAGCCAGATGCAGTGTTTAACCATTTATCTACAGAATTCCCCCTGAGTCAGATGCAGTGTTTAACCATTTATCTACAGATATCCCCCTGAGTCAGATGCAGTGTTTAACCATTTATCTACAGAATTCCCCTGAGTCAGATGCAGTGTTTAACCATTTATCTACAGAATTCCCCTGAGTCAGATGCAGTGTTTAACCATTTATCTACAGAATTCCCCTGAGCCAGATGCAGTGTTTAACCATTTATCTACAGAATTCCCTCTGAGTCAGATGCACTGTTTAACCATTTATCTACAGAATTCCCCTGAGCCAGATGCAGTGTTTAACCATTTATCTACAGAATTCCCCTGAGCCAGATGCAGTGTTTAACCATTTATCTACAGAATTCCCCCTGAGCCAGATGCAGTGTTTAACCATTTATCTACAGAATTCCCCTGAGCCAGATGCAGTGTTTAACCATTTATCTACAGAATTCCCCTGAGCCAGATGCCGTGTTAAACCATTTATCTACAGAATTCCCCTGAGCCAGATGCAGTGTTTAACCATTTATCTACAGAATTCCCCTGAGTCAGATGCAGTGTTTAACCAATTATCTACAGAATTCCCCCTAAGTCAGATGCAGTGTTTAACCATTTATCTACAGAATTCCCCCTAAGTCAGATGCAGTGTTTAACCATTTATCTACAGAATTCCCCCTGAGTCAGATGCACTGTTTAACCATTTATCTACAGATTTCCTATATTTACATTAAAGTCATTATTTGCTGCATTTACAAGTGATATTACAATGTATTACATCTGCATGTGTTGCTCACTTTTCATGTGCCAGCCAATAACAATTCAGTACATTGGGATGGCTTGTGCACCTCCTGTTAGTATTCATATCACTTTAAACAGCTTTTACATAAAATATTTTACATAGAAAAAGGTTTAGACAAGATATTTTTACACCTTCACGTTATAGATCCCTTGGAGAACTTTGCAGAAAATGGTTCATCAGGTTTTTTTTCTCTGTGGAACAGAATCTACCCGTGCGATGGAACATAAATAGCTAATTAATTATGCAGCCCCTGCTGACAATTCCAGGATAAGGCTTATCCCTACTTTCCTTTTGCTTTCCCTAGCTAAGATGCCAGCTGTGTGCCAACCCTAGATATAGCATAAATGCCCCTGCCCCTAGGAGGACCTAAAGTATCAAGCTTAGGGCCACGACTATATCCTGTCTCTGCTCGTACGCCAGGGTGTGATGTTTATGATGCACTACGGTCATTGTCTGAATATAGAACAGCAGGAATGTCCCTCCCTGGTGTTTGTGCCTCTGCACGGGCGACAAAGGAAAGCTGCTTTGTTTGTCTACACAGAATTATTCTGAGAGGCAGAAAAAATATATATTTTAATTTAAGAGGAAACAATGTTTCATTTAAAACAAACACCAAGAACTTTTTATGTCCTTTTCTTCCTTAACTTTTTCCTAGAAACTCTGACAGGCCCAGTTGCCAACAACATCTGACAAGAGCAGCGTCAGTACCAAGGCACATAATGCCCGCCGGGATACCCAGTGACTCCAACAGCCCCTACAGCAAGCTTGTCCAACCCACTGCCCACATGTGGCCCCCGGTATTAGCTCATCAGTGATCATTAGTGTTAGTGTATTTTATGTGTGGCCAAAGACAATTCTTCTTCTTCCAATGTGGCCCAGGGAAGCCAAACGATTGGCCCCCCTGTGCCCTACAGTGTAACAAGAATCCCTTCTTCATCTCATTAGTGCCTATGACATCACTAAAGGCCTCTATTCCCTGAGGAAACCAAATGGGAGTGAGCTTTAGTGAATCAGCTCTATCAGATATTATATGAACTAGAGGGGATGTTAATGAATTAAGCCCTGAACCATACACAGTATATGAAGTGTTAACAATCTGCTGCTTCTGATGAGTTTAGCTGTAGTTAGCTCCTCTGCTGGGAGGCAAATCTGTGTATCAGCTACTAAAGCTTAATCACTATCAGCTAGATTACGAGTTTTGAGCTCTACAGGGAAATGAACGAACGCAACAAAAGTATCGTTATTTAATCCCCTATAGCGCTGCCATTACAAGTTTTAAAAAATCAGGCTTGTTCGGGCGATATGGGTTTTTTAAGCTCCATACCACACCAAAAACAAGCGTTGTGTTTGACGTGCTCGTGCACGCTTTCCCCATAGATATCAATGGAGAAAGCGGGTCAGAAAAAAGTCTAACACCTGCGATCGCGGAAAGAAAAGCTCTGTAACGCAATCCCATTGATGTCTATGGGGAAAAAGAAAATAACGTTTAAACCTAACACCCTGACATAAACCCTACGTCTAAACACCACTAATCTGCTGCCCCCGACATCGCCAACGTCTGGCTACAGTTATTAACCCCTAATCTGCCGCTCCCGATATCACCGCCACCTAAATAAAGTTATAAACCCCTATTCTACCGCTCCCCAACATCGCTACAGCTAAATAAAGTTATTAACCCCTAAACCTCTGGCCCCCCACATCACTACCACTAAATAAACCTATTAACCCCACACCGCAACAACCTAAATTAAACTATTAACCCCTAACGTAACCCTAACACCCCCTAACTTTAACATAATTAAAATAGAGCTAAATTAAACTTACAATTATTAACTAAATAAACCTATTAACCCCTAAACCGCCAGCCCCCACATTGCAACAACTTACATTAAACTATATTAACCCCTAACATAACTCTAACACCCCTTAACTTTAACATAATTAAAATAGAGCTAAATTAAAACTTACAATTATTAACTAAATAATACCTATTTAAAACTAAATACTTACCTGTGAAATAAAACCTAAGCTAGCTACAATATAACTAATAGTTACATTGTAGCTAGCTTAGGTTTTATTTTTAATTCACAGCTAAGTTTGTATTTATTTTAACTAGGTAGACCAGTTAGTAAATAGTTATTAACTATTTACTAACTACCTAGTTAAAATAAATACAAACTTACCTGTGAAATAAAACCTAAGCTGCCTTACACTAAAACCTAAAATTACAAAAAATAAAAAAACCTACAATTACAAAAAAAACACACAAAATTATCCAAAAAAACCCACAAAATTTATGCTTACCTGATAAATGTATTTCTTTCTTGACACGGCGAGTCCACGGATCATCATCAATTACTGTTGGGAAATATCACTCCTGGCCAGCAGGAGGAGGCAAAGATCACCACATCAGAGCTGTTAAGCATCACTTACCTTCCCACAACTCCCAGTTATTCGACCGAATGACAAGGAGAGAAAGGAAATAACACAAGGTGCCGAGGTGACTGAGGTTTATATAAAAAAAACCTGTCTGAAAAACAGGGAGGGCCGTGGACTCACTGTGTCAAGAAATAAATAAATTTATCAGGCAAGCATAAATTTTGTTTTCTTTCTAATGACACAGTGAGTCCACGGATCATCTAATTACTATTGGGAATCAATAACCAAGCTAGAGGACACAGATGATAAGGGATGGACAAGAGAGGGAACCTAAACAGAAGGCACCACTGCTTGAAGAACCTACCTCCCAAATGACGCCTCGGCTGAGACAAAAAATGTCAGATCTGATGAACAGTTGCCTCAACTTGAGACCCACGAGGAAAACACCGCCCTAGTGGAATGAGCTATAATTCTCTCAGAAGGCTGCTGTTCAGTCATCTCATATGCCAAACAAAAAATACTTCTCAACCAAAGAGAAAGAGAAGTGGCAGTAGCTTTCTGACCTTTACGAGTCCCAGAAAAGCAAACAAAAAAAGCATAAGACTAAAGAAGACCGTTGTAGATCTTAAGAGCACGCACAATGACTAAGCTGTGTATTAGACGATCCTCATGAGAGGATTAGGACAGAGAAAAAGAACAACAAATTCCAGCTCAAAACCACTTTAGGAAGAAAAAACACACTTAGTACGAAGAACTGCCTTATCCGAATGAAATAGGAGAAAAGGAGAATCACAATGCAAGCCGAGAGTTCGAAACTCTCCGAGCAGAATAGAACATGGAAAGAAAATCTTTCAAGGTAAAAAATAAATACCTGCGGAAAGCAATGGCTCAACCTGAGCCTGTTGCAAAAACTAAAATACAGGCCTGAAGTAACCAGGGCTTGACAAGAACACACATCTGGAACTTCCGCCAGACATGTGTAATGAGAGAAATGCAGAAATTTAACTTCGCCAGACCCCGACAACCCTTCTCCAGACCTTCCTGGAGAAAAGGAAACATCCTAGGATCCAGACTCTACTTTCAAGACTAACCCTTGGATTCTCCCCCCTAAGGTACTCACATCATACCTTATGGAAAAATACCAGAAACAAGCTTGTGATTCTGAATCAAGGTCACAATGACGACTGCAGAAAACCCATGCATAGACAAAACTAAGTGTTCAAAACACCAAACAGCAAGTCTTAACAAATAAAAGTTTGGATGAAGGAAGGACCCAAATCGGAATGTCCTTCCTCAGGAACAACCTTCATGGAGGAAGAGATTACATCCCAAAGGCTGCATATTAGGACAGCTTGCTGACCTCCAGACCTCTAAACGTATCTAGGGTTAATCTAGAGAGATCAGAAAGAGCGCCCAGATAAAAGATCTGACTTCTCAAAAAGTCCACTCCCAGCATTCCCTCCAGGAATAAAAAGAAGGAACACAGCAATAGTGAACGACCGCCCACTCTAGGTTCCTCCCAGGTGCTTTAAGCAAACCACTGAGGGAACATTTTCCAACTAGAACCTGAAAAACCGGGTTAAGGACAACTGATCAACAGCACATTGCATATTGATCTAAACTCCCAGAGGAATGGGAAAAACAGACTCCTCCCGAGTCCATAGTCCCTAGCCCAAAGGATTGGCGACCATGGAACTATCATCCGGGCAGGTCTCCAGGGTAATAACCCTGACTCTCCTGAGAAACCTGTCTCCTATTCACCTGGACCCCGTATAATTATCCAAGCATGCATAACAGTAGAACTCTTGGATGGAACGTGCAAAAGGACGATGTCCGACAAAAAGACCATCAGACAATACTTATAAACCATTGAAGGCCTAATAGAAAAGTATAAAGAGGCCAGATGGAAAATCCTTAATTTTCTGACCTTCTGTCAGAAACAAGGTCAGGGATGGGGAAACTATTATGATCCCTAAGAAAACTACCCCTGTAGTTGGAACAAGGAAACTCTTTTCATATTCACTTCCCATCCATGGGAACGAAGAAAAGACAACAAGATTCCTGAATGAGAGTCTGCTTGATGGAAGGACTGCACCTGAACTAACATGTTGTCCAGGAAGGGTGCCCAACTGAAAGGGTTTGACAGAATGACAAAACTCAGGAGCTTGAAGATACGCATCCTCCAGATCTATGAACATCAAAGCAAGAATCGAACCAAAGGATTTAATTTTGAAGGATAGAACACTGAGAAAAACTAGTTGAGACACTTAAGGTCTAAGCTAGGACGAAAAGATCCCACCCGCGGAAAACGCCTCTCTGCTATCTGGTCTGCAGATAAAAACTGAGAAATGGAATCTGCCTCTGGAAGTAAGGGTTTGATTCTATTTAGTAAACCAAAGGCACTAAGTCTGCCGTCTATCTGGGACATGTCATACACATGTTTAAGGAAAAACAGAGAGCATCATCCTCCCAATAGTTCTGTATTGGAGTCACACCTTTCATCTCTTAGATCAGGATCATTCAAGGTCTTACCCTTGTAAGGAAACACCAGAAATCTGGGCTCAGAAGAAAAATCTAAAAGGCGACTGAAAGAGTGAAGACTCGCTACACAACGCTCCGTGGGCTAGCACAGCGAAGCCAGATAACTTAGCCCCTGGCTTTAAGACTAAAAACATCAGACATAAAGGAATGTGCTTAGGAGCCTTAATTCCGTTCAGGGTCTCTTCAAAGAGAACTACACCCAAATGAAATCAGGCAAAGCAACACATCAATAAGATACTGCACTTGACACAGAGGCAATACAAACCTCCATAAAAGTCCATAGAGATCAGGCAAAGTGTGATCCTAAAAGGAGCAGTTATCTTCTATAGGGATCAAAATTCTCTTCCACTTAAGGCACCGTGCCCTGGCTAAAGATTCTTCAAGGAGACAGGGCAAAAGAAAACCCTGACTTCTCCCATTCCTGGATAAAAACTCCAAGCACGGACAGGAACAGGAAACATATTTCCAGAGAAGAAACATCAAGCAACTATGAAGTTGACAAAATCCTGAGGGGTCGACACGATAGGCGTATCGGAGTCGCCCGTAGAAGCCAAAACCTCCTTTAACCATACATGAAGGTAATCAAGCTTAAATCTGAGGAATACCACTGCAGCATCAGATAAAGGAATTGGGACTCCCTACTGCATTGTTCTGACTTCCTGCTCCAACCCTTCCCCCCTCCCATCTCTATATACTTGCAGTCACTCTGCGACTGCGCAGCGGACGTGCGCAGCGGACATGCGCAGTGGACACGCCGATGGCGCACAGAAGGTCCGCCAAAGGTAAGCCCGTCAGCGCCCGTCCGCGCCGGACCGCACCCAGCATCACGAACCATGACCTCCGTACCCGCCACCGCTATAACACCAGCACCCTTCGCTCTCTCAACATCGGTAAATCATCAGCATGCCACCTTGCAATCCCGACGAACACCAGAGGACCATTCACCTGCCACAACTGCTCTTTCACCACCCTCCCAACCACAAACCTACTAAACATCCCTAACTCAAACAGCCATGAGAAACTCAACTGTATCCTCCTCAACACCTGCTCCATCCCACAAGCACACCATCGAAATCTGGAACCTGCTCGACTCCACCTCCCCAGACGTCGCCTTCCTCACCGAAACCTGGCTCAACCCCACATCAGCACCGGACATCGCCATCGCCATCCCCGATGGCTATAAAATCTCCCACAAAGACCGCAGCAACCGACCTGGAGGAGGCATCACCATCATCCACAAACACTCCATCCAAGTCACAACCACCTCCGATGATCACTCACCAGACTATGAACATCTACACTTCAAAATCAAGGTTAACCACAACACCACCCTCCGTGGCACCCTCATCTACAGACCTCCAGGACCACGTCCCGCCTTCTGTGACTCCATCACCAACCACCTTGCAACCCACGCCCTCGCCTCAAAGGACTACATCCTACTCGGTGACCTCAACTTCCATCTAGACAACTCCAATGACCACAACACCACCAACCTCCTGGAAAACCTTGGAACCATTGGACTGAAGCAACTTGTAAACGCTCCAACCCACATAGCCGGACACACCCTCAACCTGATCTTCTCCGCAGGCAACCACATCTCAGTCAACCAAATAAACAAACTCCACTGGACTGACCATCACTGTATACACTTCGCCTTCAACAAACCCACCAAACACCTCCAGCATCACCACCCGCCCCACAGAAACTGGAACAACATCACCCAAGAACAAATGCACTCCACCCTGATCAAGTACTCCCCAGTGATCTCCACTGACGCCAACTCCTCCCCCCGCCACCTACATCGCTGGATCACAGACTGCGCAAATACCCTTGCCCCCTCAAGAAACCGTCCAGCCGCCAGCCCACCAACAAGGCCAGCTGGTTCACCCCCACCCTCCAGGACTCCAAACGCCACTGCAAATGATTAGAGAGAACATGGAGATCCAGCAAGTCCCCCTCGGACAAATCCGCCTACAAAGAAGCCATCACCACCCACCACCACCTCATAAAAACAACAAAGAAAACCGCTATCCTAGACAGAATCCACACCAAAACCCACAACAGCAAGGAGCTGTTCACAGTCATCAAGGAATTCTCCAAACCCATCAGTGACACTAACGACATCCCACCCTCCCAGGACCTCTGCGACAACATCGCTACTTACTTCCACCGCAAGATAATCAACATCTACGACAGCCTCGAGCTCCAGAACTCACCACTCACCGCTGACCCACCCACCCCCACCTCACCCAAACCCACCACCTGCCACCGTCTACGGACTACCTGGATCCCCCTCACCATGGAGGACACACTCAGAATCATGAAATCTATCCACTCCGGAGCACCCTCCGACCCATGCCCGCACTACATATTCAAAAAAGCGGGTTTTACCCTCGCCCACGAACTCTGCCTCACCATAAACTGCTCCATCAAAACTGGTTCCTTCCCAGATGACTGGAAGCATGCAGAGCTGAAACCCCTGCTGAAGAAACCCACAGCTGACCCCATAGATCCTAAAAACTACCATCCCATCTCTCTACTGTACCTTCCCAGATGACTGGAAGCATGCAGAGCTGAAACCCCTGCTGAAGAAACCCACAGCTGACCCCATAGATCCTAAAAACTACCATCCCATCTCTCTACTCCCCTTTCCAGCCAAAGTAATCGAGAAGGCCATCAACGCACAACTTGTTGACCACATCGAGACCAACCACATCTTGGACCCCTCCCAATCCGGTTTCAGGAGCAATCACAGCACAGAGACTGCCCTCCTCGCCGCCACAGATGACATCCGTGTCCTGCTCGACCAAGGAGAGACTGCCGCCCTCATCGTTCTAGACCTCTCAGCCGCATTCGACACTCTAGCCCACAGCACCCTCCTCACGCGCCTACACGATGCCGGCATCCGCAATAAGGCCCTGGAATGAATCACCTCCTTCCTCAGTGGCAGAACCCAGAAAGTCAGACTCCCACCGTTCTCCTCCAATCCCACAGCAATCAGCTCCGGCGTACCCCAAGGCTCTTCTCTTAGCCCCACCCTCTTCAACATCTATATGGCCCCCCTCGTCGTCATCGTCCGACAACACAACCTCAACATTATCTCCTACGCTGACGACACCCAGTTAATCATCTCACTCACCCAAGACCCCGCCACCGCCAAGAAAAACATTCTCGAAGGACTTACAGCAATCGCCACCTGGATGAACAACAACCGTCTCAAACTCAACACTGACAAGACTGAAATCCTCCTCCTCGGACCCACCAAATCTGCATGGGATGACTTCTGGTGGCCCCCAGCCCTCGGAAACCCTCCAACTTCATCACACCACGCACGAAATCTAGGCGTCATCCTCGACTCATCACTTTCCATGGACCGCCAAGTCGACTTGTTTTCACATACTCCACCTACTGTGAAAAATCTTCAAGTGGCTCCCCACCGAAACTAGAAAATCTGTCACCCACGCCCTCGTCAGTAGTCGATTGGACTACGGCAATGCACTCTACGCCGGGTCCACCATCAAACTCCAGAAACGACTCCAACGCATCTAGAACACCTCGGCCAGACTCATCCTCAACATCCCTCACCAAAACCACATCACCGAACACCTAAGGAACCTACACTGGCTCCCCGTCAACAAGAGAATCACCTTCAAGCTGCTAAACCATGCATTCAAGGCCCTCCACAATATCGGTCCTGAATACATCAACCATCGTGTCAATTTCTATACCCCCTCCAGACAACTCTGCTCACTTTTGTCACTTAGGTAGTTGACTGACCCTTTAATAAAAAACTGACATAAAACAAACCACACAGATTGCCTAGAGAAAACAACGTGTGCCTAACATACCAACATGAATGTCAAAATATGTCATAATGAAAATAAAAATATACTCTTTTAATTATGTATTGAAAACTGTCACTTTAAAATAAAAGGAAAGTTAGTGAGCACAACACAACAAACAAGAAGTAAAGCTATCGTAGCTTTACCCCAGACTGACTGAGGTGTCTATATCTCCAAAATCTTGGAAAAAAACATACTATTCAACACACTGAATAAATAATAATAATGGCCATGAGGAAGAAGCCGTTCCGCCTGATCAAAGCAGAAAACGGAACACGTGGCTCATCGACTAGATCCTAGTATTATGCGAGCGCACGATCCACTTAGTCTGCATACTGCAAAAACCTACCCGCCACAGAAATATGTAATGGCGGAGGATCGTAACACTTCATAGGATTCCCACAATACTATATGCTGCTGATCCTACCAAGGCATAAGCGACAAACAGAATACATAGATGAAACTGATTCTGCCTACTGCAGAGTCCTCAGTCCTTCCGCCACAGAAATATGTAATGGCGGAGGACCGTAACACTTCATAGGATTCCCACAATACTATATGCTGCTGATCCTACCAAGGCATAAGCGACAAACAGAATACATAGATGAAACTGATTCTGCCTACTGCAGAGTCCTCAGTCCTTCCGCCACAGAAATATGTAATGGCGGAGGACCGTAACACTTCATAGGATTCCCACAATACTATATGCTGCTGATCCTACCAAGGCATAAGCGACAAACAGAATACATAGATGAAACTGATAATGCCTACTGCAGAGTCCTTCCGCCACAGAAAAATGTAACGGCGGAGGACCATAGCGCTCCATAAGAGTCTGTCAAAACATAAAATTATTAAAGCAACAGACACAAACAGAATACACAGAAATAACCTTACCCTGTATACTACAGAGTCCTTCCCGCCACAGGAAAGTGTGATGGCGGAGGATCGTGCCGACAAGTAAAAATGCATTACATGCTTAGTATAATAAAACGTTAGCAAGAACTAACAGCGCATTCCCTATAATATGTTGTAGCATATAATACCACATAAACCAGCCGTGACTCAAACAAGCTTGCACGGCGCACTAAAACACCCAGAGAAAATTTCACATGCGAGCTATAAGCGTTACTCACTATTTACTGAAAAATAAATCACAATAAAAATAATAAATTTAACCCCTCGCAGCCACATAAGAGGATCACACATAAGCCCATAAAATGTATATTTGTTTATACCAAAAACAAGTCTCATACAACTGTTAACCCTTTCATCACCATTAACGAGGGAACAGCGTCTCTCATATATCACATTAAGTGTCTGCACACTGCCATGAGTAATATCCTAGCAGGATATAGTTTATCCCCATAAAATTTGCATGAGTCTATAAAGTGCACCATCTCCCAGCCAAGAAGACAAAAGGGGACTTACCTGCATCTGGCCGTCCATCAGCAGGACAGCTCACTAGATTTGAGAGGCATTCTCCCTCACATGGATCTGTGAAAAAGAAGAAAGACTAAATAATCTGACTCAGGCTTTCAAGTTAGGGCAGAAACATTATTTTGGAGGCGCAGTAAGAATTATGTCCCACAAGTTCCGAATTGCTTAAAAGACACCACTGCTCTACTGAAGAGACTGACATGGGCTACGGCTAAACCCCAGGAGGAAGCAGGACAAACTTGCTCTGCTTTAAAATAATAAAATCTTGATTGAAGAATCTTCCTTCAGACACCTGAACTTTACCACCTCCTTGCTCTTAATGTAGGCAAAGAGAATGACTGGGGTTGGAGGGAAGGGAAGTGAAATTTAACAGCAAAGCTGTGGTGCTCTTTGCCTCCTCCTGCTGGCCAGGAATGATATTCCCCAACAGTAATTGATGATGATCTGTGGACTCACCGTGTCATTAGAAAGAAATAAAAATTATTCCTATTCTAATACCCCTTAAAAAAAAACACCCCAAAATAAAAAGCCTAATCTAGAATAAACTACCAAGGGCCCTTAAAAGTGCCTTTTGGGGGCCCTTTAAAGATAATAGCTCTTTTCCTACAAAAGAAAAACAGTATACAAACCCCCACCCCCCCCAAACTACCAAGGGCCCTTAAAAGGGCCTTTTGTAGGGCATTGCCCTAAATATAATAGCTGTTCTCCTACAAAAGAAAAACAAACACACCCTAAAAAAAATACATTACACAAAATAAAAAACAAATTATCAAAAATAATAAAAAATATTCCTATTCTAATACCCATTAAAAAAAATACCCACCCGGGGGGGCGGAGCCGGCCGGGAAAGAACATGGCCGCAACTAACTGAAGCTCCGGCTACATCCACTTGATATAAGCATAGCTAAGGGGGCTAAAGCAAAGTAAACGGGCATGCAATAACGTGCCATAATCTCTGAAATAGGGGGTTAGGTGTGGAGACCGAAAACAGGCATATAAACGGCGGAGAAACCCAGACTGCAGCGGTCATTAGCAGAGGCCTCTCGGAATCACCCACGTGGCGAGCAGTGTCTCGCGGTTAGAGAAAGACCGACAACTTGGGACAGACAGAGCAGTGCACTTACAAAGGTATCCTCAGACACCGGCTTCCAAGACACCGATTGCCACCTCCAGCCAGACGCTACAGAACCCGATACAGGGAACGAGCCTCTTGGAAACACAGATACAGAATCAACCCTGTAACAAACAGGAGAGAGCAGCAGCGACACCAAACATTAAGTAAGTCGTACATCCCAACGTTATAACAGTTTATTAACTACATATGCGAAGAGAGAGGCCCTGCACGCTGAACGATATACCAGCTAAAGGGACACAAACCAAAACCACATAATACAGACGGAGCTAGTTGCCACGCACATAAGAAACTAGGCCCTGGGGACATAACTTCGCAGAGACACATCATTACTATATTCTAAGGGAAATACAGAGGAAAAGGACCCCCGATAAGGCCATCATTATTGTTACCACTTTATGTTAATACTGCCATATGGCTACCAGAAAACAGAAACCTGACAAGCAACAGAAAACTACAACCCCTGGTGGGGGGAAATTAAATGCATTCTTTAAGCCATTCGACAATGTAAATGCGCTTTCTGTGGAAACTGCACAGTTAGACATGTCGGATCTCACGGATCACGCAACTGATCACACACCTATAACGCGGGCAGACCTTAACCTATTACCCACTAAAGATGACCTGAGCACATTTATGACCCATGTCAGCAAGGCAATAAAAGACGGTTTAGCTGAAGTTAAGAGAGATGTTAACGCACTGGGTCACAGAGTACTGCATTTGGAGGAACAAGCAGAGGAATACACCAGAACCACAGATGACATGACTATAACATTACAGCAACAGAACACGACAATATTGCAACTGCAATCCCAAATCGAAGACCTTGATAATAGAGGCAGACGTCAAAACCTGAGAATCAGGGGGGTGCCAGAGGAAATTACACCACCACAAATTCCATCATACTTACAAAACCTATTCAAATTTTTACTAGGTCTAGGCAAAGATGACATGATACCTTTAGACAGAGCACACCATGCCCTTAGACCCAAACCATCGCCATCGGCACCTCCTAGAGATATAATATTATGTTGCCACAAGTTTGCAGATAAGGAGAGAATCATGCTGGCGGCAAGAAAAAGTTCCCCACTTAGATTCGGGGAGGACTCTCTACAGATCTTCTCAGACTTGAGCCCACTAACATTAGCAAAGAGGAAGGAGGCGAGATACCTTACATTGCATTTAACAGACTTAAATATACCCTACAGATGGGGTTTTCCCTTTGCTATAAAAGTCATTAAGGACAATAAAACATACACATATAAAGACCCCGAAGACATAGAAACATTCTGCCAACAGCTTGACATCCCACAACCCAAGTTGCCTTCAATAAAAGATCTCATCACAGATAAACCTTCACAAAAGAAAACTCCGAAAACTAATCAACAATCAAACTGGTCAACAGTACCGAAGAAAAGAAGAAACAACTCCACAACTTCACAGGCCCAATCGGAAGCGGACTCTGAACCATCATGAAGGGAGTACTTTATTTCCTTTTATATTTGTCTTGCACTTGATATAACTCCCTAAGAGAGTTTTGAACAAAGACTATTGCGGGAATGTCCACCCAAACGAAAAGACTCTAGTATATAGTACAAAGCCATAATAGGTTGCTCAGTGACCCACGGAAATTCCCCCCCCTCCACCTTCTCCACCCCATACCCCTTTAACTTAAAAGCTAGCCCCCATGACCACAACAAATATCTTGACATAATATCAAGAATGGATAGGCACAATAGATGCCTTTCTCCCCCTACCACTCTTGCCTACCATCCCCTCTCAACGGAAGCAAGAAAATTCATTTCCCTAATTCCCCATTACCTTGCCCCCCCCCTAACTGTACGATGATAGTATATCGTACTCTACGACAAATGGAATGTTATTGTTATTGTTGTTTGATACTTTTATCATTGTTGTTTTGCTTACATGTTTTGCTTATTTATTTCAGTATTGGAACCACCATCCATCCTTTTTCTTTTTTCTGTGTCATTTCCGGAGAACTGAACACAGCCCTCTTATCTACAACTCTCTTCCACTCTTACCTATGCTGTGCCAGTAAAGTATTACAAACCAAGCTACAGATGATCCTCTTGAGGGTAAGATCACATTGTTCGCTAACACACACACCCCAACATGGCTGACCCAGCAGTAAACATTATATCTCAGAACGTGAAGGGCCTCAACTCCCCTACGAAGAGAGCGATTGCACTGCGCAGCTTAGCTAAGCATAAAAATGCAATCATATTCCTACAGGAGACACATTTCATAAGGGAGTCAGAACCTAGCTTTCACTCAAAAGAATTCACAACAAGTTATTACAGCTCAGACAGAGTTAAAAAGAACGGGGTATGCACTTTAATACATAAAAACATACAATTCCAACTTAACAAACAGATTGTTGATACAGAAGGCAGAATATTAATCCTAACAGGTTTACTGTTCCACCAACCTGTGACGTTAGTAAATGCATATGCCCCCAACGGTAAGAAAGCCCAATTTTTCCAGACACTACAGAACCTAGTAGTAGAAAATAAAATTGGTACTCTCATTTTAGGAGGAGATTTAAACGTCGCTCTAAACCCTACACTGGACGCCTCCTCTCACAGACCAACAGCTCAAACACGACCTCCTAACATAGTATACAAATTCCTAACACATTTAGGCTTACTTGATGCATGGAGACTAAAACACCCGTCACAGCGCAACTACACCTTTTTCTCCTTCCCCTGGTCAGTGTACACTAGAATCGACTATATCTTCATAGATAGAAACCACCTCTCTTTACTTAAAGACGCAGACATCCAGCCAACACCATGGTCAGATCACTCTCAAGTTTGTGCCCAACTACAATGGCCCGACCACCCAACGACCCCCTATATTTGGAGAATGGACGACTCGTTATTACATCAACCAGACACAACTGACGCCTTGGCAACTTCACTAAAGGAATACTTTAGCATTAACGCTACTCCAGACACTTCTCCACACACGTTATGGGAGGCTCACAAAGCGGTACTCAGAGGCCACTGCATTAAACATACTTCATATAGGAAGAAGAGGTACAATCAGATAATAGATGCCCTGACTACTCAATTAGCCGGCTTGGAACTCTCCCACAAAAATTCTCCGAAAGACAATACATTACTTAAAAAGGTGACAGACACCAGACAAGAGCTCAATAAAAATACTCTTGAAAGAGGCCCAGAGACGTGCATTAAACCTTAAAAAAATCTACTTTTTCGAGGGCAATAGAGCAGGTTCGCTCCTAGCCAGAGCCCTAAAAACCCAGACAATAAAAGCACAGATACATAAGTTAACAACCCCTGACAAGCGGGATATACTAGACAGTGAAGGTATTGCTAACCACTTTAAAGAATATTACGCTAAGTTATATAACCTTAGCAAAGACGACACACCAGAACACCTAACGCAGATGCGGGCATACATTAGCGACGCAGACCTACCTTCTTTACAACCAGAGCAACGCACTACACTAGAAAACCCAATAAGCTTGTTAGAGGTCTTGTCTGAAATAAAAGATTTACCCACAGGTAAAAGTCCGGGTCCAGACGGCTTCTCAAACACATACTATAAGACTTATAAACATATCCTAGCCCCACACCTACTCAAATTATTCCAAACATTGGAGAACGAGGGCTCTTTCTCGCAAGACATGCTGTCGGCACATATTTCTGTAATACCCAAACCCCAGAAAAGTCCAACAGACCCCAGTAGTTATAAGCCGATATCCCTCCTAAACACGGATATAAAAATTTTAGGCAAAATCTTAGCAAAAAGAATCAACGTAGTACTGCAGTCCCTAATACATACGGACCAAGTGGGGATTTGTCCCGGGGCGAGAGGCAAGGGACATACAATAAGAGCCCTGACTTTAATATCACACGCTAAACATAACAAAATTCCATCAGCCCTCTTGGCGGTAGACGCCGAGAAGGCGTTCGATCGCATAAATTGGAGATTTCTTGAAGAGACACTAAAGGCGATAGGATTTGGACCACACATGATCTCACGCATACTTAGCCTATACACAAGTCCCACCGCTAAAGTTAAGGCAAATGGAATGCTGTCAAACCCCTTCCAAATTCAAAACGGCACACGACAGGGTTGCCCCTTGTCGCCCATATTGTTTATTCTAACAATGGAGGTCTTTGCTGCACATATTAGAAATAACAATGAGATACATGGTATAAAGATAGGCCCTCACGATTTTAAAATTGCATTATACGCTGACGACGTACTATTCACAATTACTGATCCACATCACACAGTTCCTATAATCTTAAAAGAAATTAACACCTTCGGCCGGTTCTCGGGTTTCTCGATAAACCCGCAGAAATCGGAGATTCTAAATGTTTCCATGGCCCAGACTGATTTTCTTAATGTCTCAAACACCTGCCCAATGATTGTCCGAGACAGGTCCATAAAATACTTAGGGATACATATCTCCCCTAACCACACACAACTATTTAAAGAAAATTACACCAAACTTTTATTAACAACGCAACAAGATCTTCACACTTGGTCTTTAAAACCAATTTCATGGTGGGGACGCACACAATGCATTAAAATGACCACTTTGCCCAGGGTATTGTACCTACTTCAAGCGGTACCCATAACTCTTCCCAAATGGTACCTAGCTCAACTCCAAAGACATATAAATGCCTTTATCTGGGGAAAAGGAAAACCTAGGATTAACAAATCCAACATGTACAGAGCCACAATAAATGGAGGACTGGGGCTACCAGACTTAACAGTATATTATAACGCAGTCACCTTACAAAGAATTCTAGACTGGCATAGAGCAGGTGACTCGAAAGCCTGGGTATCCTTAGACTCTAACATCCTTAGAGTTCCTTCAGTGGGAGCTCTATGCTGGGTACCAAAATCTTTACGGCCCCCACAGTGTTATGATTTAATGATTCATAAACATGTTTTTGACTCCTGGGATAATATTAATCTTCACCAGACGTATCTCACTGGAGCTCGCTCCCCTCTTTTTCCCATACCACTGAACGCTGAGATGATAGGAGGGTTGGATAAAGGACAACAGAGACTAACTGAATGGGGATACACAGTGCCACTAAAAGAATTTACGCTTCATGGGAAGTTAGCAGGGAGAGAAAATCTAAGTGCAGTAGCGGGAGGACGATACTCTAACTGGTTAAAATATTCTCAACTACACCATTTTTATATACACTTCACCACACCAAAAAAGACTTCCTTAGGGAACTGACACCGTTCGAAACTCTTTGCATAAATACAACCCCGCTGCGGCACTCGCTGTCATTGACACGCAAACTTATACAAATAGAACACACACACACGCTCCCCTCATACACGACCAAATGGCACGAGGAGCTGGGACATGATATAAATGGGAAAGATTGGAAGAAAATCTTTCAAAACACAAAAAAGTCGTCAAGCTCACCCCAAATGTTAGAACTTAATTTTAAAGTGCTACTGAGATGGTACTTAACACCTTCACGCATCCACTCCATCTACCCGGAGGCAAGCAGTAACTGCTGGAGAGGTTGCCCTACTAGAGGCCAATACCTACATATGTGGTGGGAATGTGATGTAATCAAACCACTCTGGTGCGAAATAGAAACTTTTTATAGGCAGATACTGACTGAGGAATTTGAGCTGACACCCAGACTAGCGTTATTAAATGACCTCCCCCCGTTCCCTTGCAAACTGAGACTTAGACTTTTACAAATAGGCATCACAAGCGCCAAATCTCTAATAGCGTTTCATTGGAAAACACAACACAGGCCAAAGCTATTAGAATGGATCAATAAGGTCACGGACATGCTAACACTCGAGGAATATAGTTACTACAAAAGAAAACAGATCGGCACTTTTGCAGACATCAAATTTCTCTGGGAAGAACTAACTACACGGCAGGTCCCTTTACGTAGGTCAATAACATAAAGTCCCTTCTCTCCCTGTCTACCTGTCTCTCTCTTCGTTTCCTCCTATTTCTCTTGTTGACGCTGATCTCGGGGGCTTACCCCCTTGGAAGGAATGGTGGTTCCAAAGTTTATAGTTAAGTTTATCGTTACAAAGTTATGAGAATAATTTCACCAAGGAGCAACGAACCTACACACCTATGTGTTAATCTCATCCAAATCTTTACATTGGGAGAAGACTGTAAAAGACTATATTTATGTAATTGTTGTCTCTTAATTTTTTATTTTTTCTTCCATGCTCTGTATATTTTTTATTTTTGTGGATGACAATAAAGCTCTTTGAAAACCAGAAAAAAAAAAAAAAAAAAAAAAAAAAAAAAATACCCACCCCAAAATAAAAAAACTAATCTAGAATAAACTACCAAATGGCCCTTAAAATGGCCTTTTGTAGGGCATTGCCCTAAAGATATCAGCTCTTTTTGTGGAAAAAAAAATAAATACAAAGACCCACTAACATTACAACCCCCCCACCCCCACAAAACCCACAAAATAAAAAAAACTATCTAAAAAACCTAAGCTGCCCATTGCCCTGAAAAGGTCATTTGTTTGGGCATTGCCCTTAAAAGGGCATTTAGCTCTTTTGCTGCCCAAACCCTAATCTAAAAATCAAGCCCACCCAAAAAAACCTTAAAAAAACCTAACACTAACCCCCGACGATCTCACTTTACAGTTTTTGAAGTCCAGCTTGAACGATCTTCATCCCGGCGGAGAAGTCCTCATCTGCTGGGAGGCAAATCTGTGTATCAGCTACTAAAGCTTAATCACTATCAGCTAGATTACGAGGTTTTGAGCGCTATAGGGAAATGAACGAACGCAACAAAAGTGGCGTTATTTAATCCCCTATGGCGCTGCCATTACAAGTTTTAAAAAACCAGGTTGTGTGGGCGATATGGGGTTTTTAAGCTCCATACAGCACCAAAAACAAGCACTGATTTGACGTGCTTGTGCACGCTTTCCCCCATAGACATCAATGGGGAGAGCGGGTCAAAAAAAGTCTAACTCCTGCGATCGCGGAAAGAAAAGCTCCGTAACGCAACCCCATTGATGTCTATATGGAAAAAGAAAATAACGTTTAACCTGACATAAACACCACTAACTCTGCTGTCCCCGACATCGCCAACACCTGCCTACAGTTATTAACCCCTAATCTGCCGCTCCCGAATATCGCTGCCACCTAAATAAAGTTATTAACCCCTATTCCACCGCTCCCGAACATCGCCACAACTAAATAAAGTTATTAACCCCTAAACCTCTGGCCTCCCACTTCACTACCACTAAATAAACCTATTAACCCCTAAACCGCCAGCCCCCACATTGCAACAACCTAAATTAAACTATTAACCCCTAACGTAACCCTAACCTTAACGTAACCCTAACACCCTAACTATTTAATAACTACCTAGTTAAAATAAATACAAAATTACCTGTGAAATAAAACCTAAGCTACCATACACTAAAACCTAAAATTACAAAAAATAAAAAAACTACCATTACAAAAAATAAAAAAAACCTGCAATTACAATAATAATAAAAAACGAAATTATCCAAAAAAATTAAAATTATTCCTATTCTAAATACCCTTTAAAAAAAAAAAAAAACACCCCAAAATAGAAAAGCCTAATCTAGAATAAACTACCTTTTGGGGGCCCTTAAAATGGCTTTTTGGCTGTTAAAATCAGCCAATAGGATTTAAGCAGCTCTCATTCTATTGGCTGATTCATCATCCAATAGAATTAGAGCTGCTTAAATCCTATTGGCTGATTTGAACAGCCAATAGGATTTTAGCAGCTCTAATTCCTATTGTCTGATTCAAATCTTTCAGCCAGTAGGAATACAAAGGACGCCATCTTGAATCGCTTACCTTGCATTGAAGATTTAGTGTACAGCGACGACCATATGAAGAGGATGCTCCACGCCGGATGTCTTCAGTATGGACACGCTCCACGCCGCCCGGATCAAGATAGAAGATGCCGCCTGGATGAAGACTTCTCCGCAGGGATGAAGATTGTTCAAGTGGGACTTCAAAAAACTGTACTTTTATTTAGATTAGAGTTTGGGCAGCAAAAGAGCTAAATGCTCTTTTAAGGGCGATGCCCATACAAATTCCTTTTTCAGGGCAATGGGTAGCTTAGGTTTTTTTAGATTTAAGTTTTTATTTTGGGGGGTTGGTTGGGTGGTGGGTTTTACTGTTGAGGGAGTCTTTGTATTATTTTTTTACAGGTAAAAAGAGCTGTTTAACTTAGGGCAATACCCTACAAAAGGCCCCTTTTAAGGGCCATTGGTAGTTTATTGTAGGCTAGGGTTTTTTTTTTATTTTTATAGGGCTATTAGATTAGGTGTAAATCTTTTTTATTTTTGATAATTTCGTTTGTAATTTTTTGTAATTTAGTCTTTTTTTTTTGTAATTAGATGCATTGTAATTTTTAGAGTAGTGTTAGGATTTTTTTAATGTGTAGTGTAATTTAATTGGTAGTTAGTTTAATTTTAGTTTAATAATTATCGGCCAGATTACGAGTTTTGCGTTATGAGCAGCAAAGTTATTTCCACCCCTCACCTTTAATAGCGCTGCTATTACAGGTTTTCCAAAAACCTGCGTTAGCGGGCAATATGGCTGTGTTGAGCGCCATACCGCACACAAATACCATCACTGCTTTAAGCTGGTTTTATGTGCTCGTGCGACGATTTCCCCATAGACATCAATGGGGAGAGCCGGCTAAAAAAAGCCTAACACCTGCAATAATGGAGCGTGAAGCTCCGTAACGTAGCCCCATTGATTCCTTTGGGGAAAGTAAATTTATGTTTAAACCTAACACCCTAACATAAACCCTGAGTCTAAACACCCCCTAATATGCTGCCCCCCGACACCTACATTACACTTACTAACCCTAATCTGCCGCCCCCGACATCGCCAACACCTACATTACATCTTATTAACCCTAATCTGCCGCCCCGACACCTACAATACACTTATTAACCCCTAATCTGCCGCCCCGACATCGCCGCCACCTACATTACACTTATTAACCCCTAATCTGCTGCCCCCGACATCGCCGCCACCTAACTTACAATTATTAACCCCTAATCTGCTGCCCCCGACATCGCCGCCACCTACATTACACTTATTAACCCCTAATCTGGTGCCACCGGACATCGCTGCCACCTACTTTACACTTATTAACCCCTAATCTGCCACCCCTGACATCGCCGCCACCTACCTACACTTATGAACCCCTAATCTGCCACCTACCTACACTTATTAACCCCTAATCTGCCACCTCCAACGTCGCCGCCGCCACTATACTAAAGTTATTAACACCTAAACCTCTGGCTTCCCACAACACTAACACTAAATAAATATATTAACCCCTAAACCTAACCCTAAATCTAACCCTAACACTCCTAACTTTAATATAATTAAAATAAATCTAAATACAAATTACTATTTTTACATAAATAATACCTATTTAAAACTAAATACTTACCTATAAAATAAAACCTTAGCTAGCTACAATATAACTAATAGTTAGATTGTAGCTATCTTAGGTTTTATTTTTATTTTACAGGTAAGTTTGTATTTATTTTAACTAGGTAGAATAGTTACTAAATAGTTATTAACTATTTACTAACTACCTAGTTAAAATAAATACAAACTTACCTGTGAAATAAAACCTAAGCTGCCTTACACTAAAACCTAACATTACACTAAAATTAAATAGATTAACAAAATACATTTATCTAAATTACAAAAAATAGTAAACACTAAATTACACAAAATAAAAAACAAATTACTGATCTTTAAACTAATTACACCTAATCTACTAGGCCCTATCAAAATAAAAAAGCCCCCTAGCCTAAACTAAACTACCAATAGCCCTTAAAAAGGTCCTTTTGCGTGGCATTGCCCCAAAGAAATCAGCTCTTTTACCTGTAAAAAAAAATACAAATACCCCCCCAACAGTAAAACCCACCACCCACACAACCAACCCCCCAAAAACTACCTAAAAAACCTAAGCTCCCCATTGCCCTGAAAAGGGCATTTGTATGGGTATTGCCCTTAAAAAGGGCATTTAGCTCTTTTACGTTGCCCAAAGTCCCTATTCTAAAATTAAAACACACCCAATAAAACCCTTAAAAAAAAAAAACTAAACACTAACCCCCGAAGATCCACTTACAGTTTTTGAAGACCGGGACATCCATTCTCATCCACCCGGGGAGAAGTCTTCATCCAAGCGGCAAGAAGTCCTCATCCAATCCGGAGAATTCTTCATCACAAGCGGCAAGAAGTCTCACCAATCCGGGAGAAGTCTTATCCAAGCGGCAAGAAGTCATCCTCCAGCGGGCAGAAGTCTTCATCAGACGGCATCTTTTATCTTCAGCCTTCCGACGCGGAGTGGCTCCGTCTTCAAGACATCATGCGCGGAGCATCCTCTAATTTATTTAATTTTAGTGTAATGTTAGGTTTTAGTGTAAGACAGTTAGGTTTTATTTTACAGTAGGTTTGTATTTATTTTAACTAGGTAGTTAGTAAATAGTTAATAACTATTTACTAACTGTCTACCTAGTTAAAATAAATACAAACTTACCTGTGAAATAAAAATAAAACATAAGCTAGATACAATATAACTATTAGTATAACAATATAACTATTATTAGTTATAGTGCTCCCTAAAGGACTCTACTGTTCAGGGACGCATACAACCTACGCTAACCTTACTTTATACCAGTTCCTCTCCTCCATTGCTATCCCTGACCCCCCTAGCATGTAAGCTTAAGAGCCCAGCTGTTTGTAGATCACTTCTCTCTTGGCAGGGCCCTCTACCCATTTGATCCCTATAACTGTTTTTTTTGTACTCCGCCTTTGTTAATAGCGCTGCAGAATCTGTTGGCGCTCTACAAAAAACCAATAATAATAATAATTTTACAGGTAAGTAGTTTATTTAGTTTTAAATAGGTATTATTTAGGTATTAATTGTAATTTTTATTTGGGATTATTTTAATTATGTTAAAGTTAGTGGGTGTTAGGGTTACGTTAGGGTTAGGTCTATGGGTTAATAACTTTAGTATAGTGGCGGCGACATTGGGGCAGGCAGATTAGGGGTTAATAAGTGTAGTTAGGTAGCAGCGATTTGGGGGGCAGGCAGATTAGGGGGTTAATAACAGTAATGTAGGTTGCGGGCGATGTTAGGGACAGTGTATGTAGGTGGCGACGACATTGGGGCAGCAGATTAGGGGTTACTAATTTTAAGTAGTGTTTACGATGCAGGAGTGCAGTGGTTTAGGGGTTATATGTTTATTATAGTGGGGGCGATGTCCTGAGCGGCAGATTAGGGGTTAATATTTTGATTTAGCGTTTGCGATGCGGGAGGGCCTCAGTTTAGGGGTTAATAGGGTAGTTTATGAGTGTTAGTGTACTTTGTAACACTTTAGTTATGAGTTTGTATGCTACAGCTTTGTAACGTAAAACCTATAACTACTGACTTTCAGTTTACGGTACAGATCTTGTAGTTATAGGCTGTACCACTCACTTTCTGTCCGGACAGGCAAACTCGTAATACCGGCGCTGTAGAAGGTCCCATTGAAAAAAGGACTTTTTAAAAAGTGCGGTAGTTACGTTGTGTGACGGCCAAAGAAGTGTATGGTACAGCTATACCTACAAGACTCGTAATACCGGCGGTAGTGAAAAGAGCACGTTATGAGGCTTTTCACTCATAACGCAAAACTCGTAATCTAGCCGTATATTAGTTTAATTGTTAGTTTAAAGTTAGTATTTTTTAATTTGACAGGTAAGTTTGAATTTAATTTAAGGCTAGGGAAATTGTAAATTTAATATAACGTTGGGGGGCGTTAGGTTTAGAGGTTACTAGTTTAAATTAGTTTATTGTGATGTTGCAGGCTTAATAGTAATAATTTATAATATTTCGGGTTGGGGGGCTTTCGGTTTAGGGGTTAATAGGTTTATTATAGTGGCGGCGGTGTAGGGCTTAATAACTTAGTATAGTGGGGCGGACGGCAAATTAGGGGGTTAATAATATTTAAATAGTGTTTGCGATGCGGGAGGGGCGGCGGTTTAGGGGTTAATTAACATTAGTATAGTGGTGACTATGTCGGGGGAGAGGCGGATTAGGGGTTAATACATTTTATTAGTGTCGGTGATGTCGGGAGTGGCAGATTAGGGGTTAATACAATTTATTATAGTGTTTACAATGCGGAGTGGGCTTCGGTTTAGGGGTTAATAGGTAGTGTATGGGTGTTTAGTGTACTTTTTAACACATTAGATATGAGTTTTATGTTACAGCTTTGTAGTGTAAACTCATAACTACTGACTTTAGATGGCGTTACGGAGCGTTTTTAGAGTGTAACGCTCGCTTTTTAGCCTCCCAGAAAAACTCGTAATACCGGCGCTATGGGAATCCCATTAAAAAATCGTAATTTTTAAGAGTGCGGTACGGACGTTGCGTTACACAGGCTAATAGGCTTGCGGGACCACCTATACCGACAAGACTCGTAATGGCCTGCGGTGCTGTTTTACCGCTGAAAATACTATATTTTTCAGCGTTAAAAGGATGAACGCACAGACTTGTAATCTAGCTGATACTTATCTGTACTGCTGCATCCCCTAGACAATTACTTAAAATAATTACATCCTCTAGACAAAGTACTTTATAAATAATACATCCCTCTAGACAAAGTACTTTATATATAATACATCCTCTAGACAAAGTACTTTATAAATAATACATCCCTCTAGACAAAGTACTTTATAATAATACATTCCCTCTAGACAAAGTACTTTAACATAATACAATCCCTCTAGAGAAAGTACTTATAAATAATACATCCCTCTAGACAAAGTACTTATACATATACATCCCTCTAGACAAAGTACGTTATACATAATACATCCCTCTAGAGAAAGTACCTTTATACATAAGACATCCTCCTAGACAAAGTACTTTATACATCATTACATCCCTCTAGACAAAGTACTTTATACATAATACATCCCTCTAGAGAAAGTACTTTATACATAATACGTCCCTCTAGAGAAAGTACTTTATACTAATACATTCCCTCTACGAGAAAGTACTTTATAAATAAATACATCCCTTAGACAAAGTACTTTATAATAATACATCCCTCTAGACAAAGTACTTTATAAATAATACATCCCTA
>NC_069507.1:9961812-10006812 GCF_027579735.1 Bombina bombina
GTATATAGTACTGTACTCTGCATATAGTACACACAGTATTCTGTCATGTATATAGTACTGTACTCTGCATATAGTACACAGTATTCTGTCATGTATATAGTACTGTACTCTGCATATAGTACACACAGTATTCTGTCATGTATATAGTACTGTACTCTGCATATAGTACACACAGTATTCTGTCATGTATATAGTACTGTACTCTGCATATAGTACACAGTATTCTGTCATGTATATACTACTGTACTCTGCATATAGTACACAGTATTCTGTCATGTATATTCTACTGTACTCTGCATATAGTACACAGTATTCTGTCATGTATATTCTACTGTACTCTGCATATAGTACACAGTATTCTGTCATGTATATTCTACTGTACTCTGCATATAGTACACAGTATTCTGTCATGTATATAGTACTGTACTCTGCATATAGTACACACAGTATTTTGTCATGTATATAGTACTGTACTCTGCATATAGTACACATAGTATTTTGTCATGTATATAGTACTGTACTCTGCATATAGTACACATTATTCTGTCATGTATATTCTACTATACTCTGCATATAGTACACACAGTAATATGTAATGCATATACTACTGTATTCTGCATATAGTACACACAGTATTATGTAATGTATATACTACTGTATTCTGCGTATAGTACACATGGTATTCTGTCATGTATATAGTACTGTACTCTGCATATAGTACACAGTATTCTGTCATGTATATAGTACTGTACTCTGCATATAGTACACGTATTCTGTCATGTATATAGTACTGTACTCTGCATATAGTACACACAGTATTCTGTCATGTATATACTACTGTACTCTGCATATAGTACGCAGTATTCTGTCATGTATATAGTACTGTACTCTGCATATAGTACACACATTATTCTGTCATGTATATAGTACTGTACTCTGCATATAGTACACACAGTATTCTGTCATGTGTATAGTACTGTACTCTGCATATAGTACACAGTATTCTGTCATGTATATAGTACTGTACTCTGCATATAGTACACACAGTATTCTGTCATGTATATACTACTGTACTCTGCATATAGTACACACAGTATTCTGTCATGTGTATAGTGCTGTATTCTGCATATAGTACACAGTATTCTGTCATGTATATAGTACTGTACTCTGCATATAGTACACACAGTATTCTGTCATGTATATAGTACTGTATTCTGCATATAGTACACAGTATTCTGTCATGTATATAATACTGTACTCTGCATATAGTACACAGTATTCTGTCATGTATATAGTACTGTACTCTACATATAGTACACAGTATTCTGTCATGTAGTACTGTACTCTGCATATAGTACACACAGTATTCTGTCATGTATATAGTACTGTACTCTGCATATAGTACACAGTATTCTGTCATGTAGTACTGTACTCTGCATATAGTACACACACAGTATTCTGTCATGTATATAGTACTGTACTCTGCATATAGTACACACAGTATTCTGTCATGTATATAGTACTGTACTCTGCATATAGTACACACAGTATTCTGTCATGTATATACTACTGTACTCTGCATATAGTACACGCAGTATTCTGTCATGTATATAGTACTGTACTCTGCGTATAATACACAGTATTCTGTAATGTATATTCTACTGTACTCTGCATATAGTACACAGTATTCTGTCATGTATATTCTACTGTACTCTGCATATAGTACACAGTATTCTGTCATGTATATACTACTGTACTCTGCATATAGTACACAGTATTCTGTCATTTGTATATAGTACTGTACTCTGCATATAGTACACAGTATTCTGTCATTTGTATATAGTACTGTACTCTGCATATAGTACACATATTCTGTCATGTATATACTACTGTACTCTGCATATAGTACGCAGTATTCTGTCATGTATATAGTACTGTACTCTGCATATAGTACACACAGTATTCTGTCATGTATATAGTACTGTACTCTGCATATAGTACACACAGTATTCTGTCATGTGTATAGTACTGTACTCTGCATATAGTACACAGTATTCTGTCATGTATATAGTACTGTACTCTGCATATAGTACACACAGTATTCTGTCATGTATATAGTACTGTACTCTGCATATAGTACACACAGTATTCTGTCATGTATATAGTACTGTACTCTGCATATAGTACACACAGTATTCTGTCATGTATATAGTACTGTACTCTGCATATAGTACACACAGTATTCTGTCATGTATATACTACTGTACTCTGCATATAGTACACACAGTATTCTGTCATGTATATAGTACTGTACTCTGCATATAGTACACAGTATTCTGTCATGTATATAGTACTGTACTCTGCATATAGTACACACAGTATTATGTAATGTATATACTACTGTATTCTGCATATAGTACACACAGTATTATGTAATGTATATTCTACTGTACTCTGCATATAGTACACACAGTATTATGTAATGTATATTCTACTGTACTCTGCATATAGTAGACACAGTATTATGTAATATATATTCTACTGTACTCTGCATATAGTAGACACAGTATTATGTAATATGTATAGTACTGTAGTCTGCATATAGTACACACAGTATTATGTAATGTATAAAGTACTGTATTCTGCGTATAGTACACACAGTATTCTGTCATGTATATTCTACTGTACTCTGCATATAGTACACACAGTAATATGTAATGTATATACTACTGTATTCTGCGTATAGTACACATGGTATTCTGTCATGTATATAGTACTGTACTCTGCATATAGTACACATATTCTGTCATGTATATACTACTGTACTCTGCATATAGTACGCAGTATTCTGTCATGTATATAGTACTGTACTCTGCATATAGTACACACAGTATTCTGTCATGTATATAGTACTGTACTCTGCATATAGTACACACAGTATTCTGTCATGTGTATAGTACTGTACTCTGCATATAGTACACAGTATTCTGTCATGTATATAGTACTGTACTCTGCATATAGTACACACAGTATTCTGTCATGTATATAGTACTGTACTCTGCATATAGTACACACAGTATTCTGTCATGTATATAGTACTGTACTCTGCATATAGTACACACAGTATTCTGTCATGTATATAGTACTGTACTCTGCATATAGTACACACAGTATTCTGTCATGTATATACTACTGTACTCTGCATATAGTACACACAGTATTCTGTCATGTGTATAGTACTGTATTCTGCATATAGTACACAGTATTCTGTCATGTATATAGTACTGTACTCTGCATATAGTACACACTGTATTCTGTCATGTGTATATAGTACTGTACTCTGCATATAGTATACAGTATTCTGTCATGTATATAGTACTGTACTCTACATATAGTACACAGTATTCTGTCATGTAGTACTGTACTCTGCATATAGTACACACAGTATTCTGTCATGTATATAGTACTGTACTCTGCATATAGTACACACAGTATTCTGTCATGTATATAGTACTGTACTCTGCATATAGTACACACAGTATTCTGTCATGTATATAGTACTGTACTCTGCATATAGTACACAGTATTCTGTCATGTAGTACTGTACTCTGCATATAGTACACACAGTATTCTGTCATGTATATAGTACTGTACTCTGCATATAGTACACACAGTATTCTGTCATGTATATACTACTGTACTCTGCATATAGTACACGCAGTATTCTGTCATGTATATAGTACTGTACTCTGCGTATAGTACACACAGTATTCTGTCATGTATATAGTACTGTACTCTGCGTATAATACACATTATTCTGTCATGTATATAGTACTGTACTCTGCGTATAATACACAGTATTCTGTCATGTATATAGTACTGTACTCTGCGTATAGTACACAGTATTATGTCATGTATATACTACTGTACTCTGCGTATAGTACACAGTATTCTGTCATGTATATACTACTGTACTCTGCGTATAGTACACAGTATTCTGTCATGTATATACTACTGTACTCTGCGTATAGTACACAGTATTCTGTCATGTATATACTACTGTAAGGATCACAGTTAGCTAGATTGTGGATCTCAGCTGCGGAGCTAATAAGTTTGAATGTATGCCAGTGAAGGTTTAATACAAAGCTATCTGTTGCTAAGTATTCCCAACAAGGCAAAAGAGAGTTACTGTAAGTGTCTATCCTGATCAGTATTTCTGAATCAGGATAAAATAAATAAGGAAGTTCCCAGAGCTTTAGCTTAACTTGAATCAAAATTATTAGCAGAGCGTACTTGGCTTCTGATGCAAGGAAACAGGCACCTGTGTAAAGTGAGTTCAGAGTAAGACTGTGTTAGTGGTGAATCTGTTCTGCCTGTGCTGACAGGCTTCTGTGCTGCAGAGGAAAGGACACGCTGTGAGTAGTGTGTGCAGCGTGTAGCAGCTGCGTTCTGAAAATGGCAGAGGTGATTTGGAGAGAGCAGGTAATGAGAGCTCAAGTGCAGGTTACTTGTTGAAAAGAATCAGGAGGCTTTTAATACAACCGGAGGTCAGTCACAAGGAGGTAGGAATACTCAGCGAGGAGATGAAGTATTTAGTTAATAGCTCCGGGCTTACTTGTTTGTAGCAGGTGCTGCTGTAAAAGGTATTGATTCCTGTAACGGTTAAACGTAGATCCAGTTGGGAATTGTCTTTAAACACAAACAATCCTGTTCTGTGGTTATTGGAGGCAATCCGTGTAAATAAGGAGAGCCTGGAAAGTTTCTCCTGCAGAGTATAGGAACTTGAACTAGTGAGCTCAAACAATACTGAAACAAGGTGGAAGGGGCGTGACCAGGTTAATATAAGCTTGGAATCTGACTGCAGAGAATCCTTAAAGGGACATAGGTGATGAGCGACAAGAAACCCTGACATACCCCCCCTCTCAGGGTAGCTGCCCAGAAGCTACAAAACGAGGCCGATCCGGATTCCTCCTATGGAAGAAGGAAACTAGTCTGGGAGCATGTACATTGGTAGACGGTTCCCAAGAATCCTCCTCAGAACTGAAACCCTTCCAATGAATCAAATACTGAAGAACACCACTGACGATGCGGGAATCTAATATGGAGTCAACTTCATATTCGTCATCCGAATCGATCAGAGTTTCAGGAGGTGTTAAGGTGTCCAAGCTTCTGGTTTGCCGGTGAGGTTTGAGTAAACTTACATGTAAAGTGGGGTGTAGTCTGTAGTTAGAGGGTAGACTTAAGGTGACAGCGTTGGGATTCACGATCCTTGTTATAGGAAAAGGTCCAATGAAAGAAGTGCTAAGTTTCTTACTAGGTGTCCTTAATTTAATCTTCTTAGTGGATAACCATACCATGTCTCCGACGTTGTAGGTGCTTGGCGTCGTCGAAGATTATAGTAATGCCTTTGTTTGGCTTGAGCTTCCGCGATATGTCTCTTAAGATCTTGAAATAAGTCGAGAAGATTGTTTGTAACATCGTCAACCTGTGGACAGGTGGTATCCAAGCGAGGATGCAGTTGGAAGTTAGGGTGAAATCCGTAGTTGGCATAGAATGGAGATTTCTGTGTAGTGGAACTGGTTGCATTGTTGTACGCGTATTCTGCCATAGAAAAAGTGGAAGCCCATTGGTCTTGTTGGTTAGAGCAATATGAACGGATATACTGCTCAAGCCATTGGTTCACTCTCTCTGTCTGTCCATTTGATGGTGGGTGGAAGGAGGAGGAGAAGCGTAATTCCACTTGCATGATTGCACATAGTTGTTTCCAAAAACGGGAAGTGAATTGGGTTCCTCTATCCGTAACTATGGATTGAGGTAACCCATGTAACTTAACGATGTTATCCAAAAAGAGTTTTGCTGTTTCAGAAGAAGTAGGTAACTTGTGAAAAGGTAAGAAATGTGCCATCTTGGTTAGGTGATCTACCACAACTAGAATAGTGTTGTAGCCATCAGAGGGAGGAAGTTCCACTATAAAGTCCATTCCTATGCATTGCCAGGGCCTGTCTGGGATTTGAAGGGGTAGCAGCAATCCAAATGGTGGTTTTTTGTCTGTTTTGGAGACTGTACAAACGTGACAAGCGTGGATGTATTCTTGGACGGAAGATCTCAAGGAAGGCCACCAATAAGTGCGTGACAGAAGATCAAGGGTTTTATTAATACCCAAATGCCCTGCCATGGGTGAGTCATGATGTTCTTTTAATATGTTTTGGCGTAAAGAGGGGGGTACATAAATCTTCCCCATATGGTAATAAAGTCCATCTTGTCCTAAAGTGAGATTACTACTGAGAATCTCTGGATCGTCTTTCTGAGAATTCCTCAAAACTTGTGTATAGGGCAGAGACAGGGCTATTATCTGTTCAACTGGTATAACTGTTCCCGGAGCAGTATAAGTAGAAGGTTTTGAATCCTTCCTTGATAGAGCATCAGCTTTCCCGTTCTTACTCCCTGGCCGGTATGTGATGTGAAAATCAAACCTTGATAGGAATAGACTCCATCTTAGCTGTCTAGCAGAAAGAGTTCGGTTGGTCAAAAGGTATTCCAGATTCTTATGATCTGTATAGATCAGTATGGGATGTTTACTTCCTTCCAGAAGATGCATCCAATGTTCCAAAGAGACTTTGATGACTAGCAATTCCTTCTCACCGATGGGGTAGTTATATTCAGCAGGTGTCATTACCCTGGAGAAGAAAGCAACTGGATGAAGTGCTTCCCCTGGTGTTCTTCGTTGAGAGAGGATTGAACCGAGGGCATAATCCGATGCATCGACTTCTAGTACGTAATAAGAATCTGGGTCTGGGTAAGAGAGAATTGGAGCTTGAGTGAAAGTCTCCTTCAGGTGGTTGAAAACAGCTTGTGTTTTAGGGTTCCAAGTAAACTGAGTTTTTATGCTGGTCAAAGAGGTGAGTGGTTTAGTGAGTAGGGAATAATTCTTGATGAATTTACGGTAATAGTTGGCAAACCCTAAAAATCTTTGAAGTTCCTTTTTAGAAGTCGGTGTAGGCCATTGTTTGATTGTCTGTACTTTGGTATCGTCCATCTGAATACCATTGGGGGATATTGTATATCCCAAGAAGGTAATATGATTTGTATGGAATATGCACTTCTGTAATTTGGCAAAGAGACTGTGTTGACGTAGACGTGTTAAAACCCACCGGACATGTTTCCTGTGTTCTGAGATGTTATCAGAGTATATCAGGATATCATCTAAATAGATGACTACACAGACGTCTAATAAGTCGCGGAAGATATCGTTAATGAGAAACTGGAATGTGGCTGGAGCGTTGCAGAGTCCGAATGGCATCACCTTGTACTCATAGAGTCCGTATCTGGTTCTGAAGGCGGTGAGCCATTCGTCCCCTTGTCGGATTCTTACCAAATTATACGCTCCACGGAGATCCAATTTGGTATAGACAGTAGCATGACTTAGTCTTTCGATGAGTTCTGGTATTAACGGAAGTGGATAACGGTTTTTTACCGTGCGTTTATTTAGCTCTCTATAATCTATTATAGGACGGAGAGAATGGTCCTTATTCTTAACGAAAATATTCCTGCACCTGCAGGTGAGGTTGAGGGTTGTATGAAACCTTTCCGTAGGTTTTCAGATAAATAGGTTTTTAAATGTTCCAATTCTGGTTGTGATAGAGGGTAGATGTGTCCGAATGGAATTGTGGCCCCAGGTAGAAGTTCAATGGGGCAATCATAAGGCCGATGAGGAGGGAGAGTCTCTGCTTCCTTTTCACTGAAAACGTCCTCAAAATCTTGGTAATCAGTAGGTAGTTGGTTTGTAATAGTGCAACACAATGTAGGATGAGGAAAACAAGTGGTTTTGCAATAGTCAGAAAGGAACTGTACTTCCAAGCTATCCCAGTGAATGGTAGGTTGATGAGTTTGCAACCATTGCAGACCAAGGACTACTGGGAACATAGGGGATGAAATAACATCAAAAGAAATGTATTCTACATGTGTTGAGAGACTAGATACCTTAATAGGAACTGTTTGATGTGTGACAGGTCCTGAGGTGATAAAACTACCATCAATAACTCTAATGGAGACAGGTTTTGCTTTCAACAAGGTGGGTATTTTATTTTCAGTGACAAACATGGCATCTATATAGGAATTTTGTGCTCCTGAGTCAATGATGGCTTCACTGATCACCTGCTGACGATCCCACTGCAATTTAAGGGATAGAGAACAATAAGCCACATGTTTTATGCTAGTGGATAAACATGTTGTGTCCAAAAAACACTTACGTCTCTTTTGTCTTGAGAGAATGGGACAGTCCTTTACTGTGTGTGTCTTGGATGCACAGTACATGCATAAGTTATTCATGCGTCTGCGGTTCCTTTCTTCTGGCTGAAGTGGTCCCTTTGTGAACCCGATATCCATTGGTTCAGTGGTGTGACTAGTAGGTGGTTTGTGATAAGAGACTGAAGGCCTGCTGAAAGTCTCAGTGGCTAGCTTTTCTGTTTTACGTTCTCTTAATCTTCGGTCTATTTGGATGCTTAAAGTGATCAATCCTTCTAATGATCTTGGCAACTCGGTACGTGCTAATTCATCCTTTAGAGCATCATTCAAACCTAAACGGTATTGATTCCTTAGAGCGATCTCGCTCCACTCTGTATCCTTACTGTACTGCTTAAATTCGCTAAGGTACTCTTCAACAGGGTTTTTAATTTGCTTGAGAGACCTCATCTTAGTTCAGCAGTCAGCTGAATATTGGTATCCTGGTATAATACAGCCATTTCTTTGAAGAAATCCTGAAGAGAGGCTAAAATGGGGTGGTCTTGTTCAAAGAATGCGTCTGCCCATTTTCGGGGTTCACTTCTTAAGAAGGAAATGACTGTCAGAACTTTGACATGTTCTGTAGAATATGTCTTGGGTTTTAAATTAAACAATAAATTACAGGAGTTCCTAAACTGAGTAAATTGAGCTCTATCCCCCGCAAAGGTATCTGGCATAGACACTTGGGGTTCTGGGGTCGCAACAGCAGTTGTGGATTTAGTTATTGAGTCTTTTATAATGTTACTCAAGCTGTTGTTTTGTACCTGTAATTCCCTGAGTCCCTGACTCAATTGATCCACCCTCTGTGATAGTGCGTACACTATTTGGGGTAGCTCCGCTGGATCCATATTTTTGGCTTCAGTATTATGTAAGGATCACAGTTAGCTAGATTGTGGATCTCAGCTGCGGAGCTAATAAGTTTGAATGTATGCCAGTGAAGGTTAAATACAAAGCTATCTGTTGCTAAGTATTCCCAACAAGGCAAAAGAGAGTTACTGTAAGTGTCTATCCTGATCAGTATTTCTGAATCAGGATAAAATAAATAAGGAAGTTCCCAGAGCTTTAGTTTAACTTGAATCAAAATTATTAGCAGAGCGTACTTGGCTTCTGATGCAAGGAAACAGGCACCTGTGTAAAGTGAGTTCAGAGTAAGACTGTGTTAGTGGTGAGTCTGTACTGCCTGTGCTGACAGGCTTCTGTGCTGCAGAGGAAAGGACACGCTGTGAGTAGTGTGTGCAGCGTGTAGCAGCTGCGTTCTGAAAATGGCAGAGGTGATTTGGAGATAGCAGGTAATGAGAGCTCAAGTGCAGGTTACTTGTTGAAAAGAATCAGGAGGCTTTTAATACAACCGGAGGTCAGTCACAAGGAGGTAGGAATACTCAGCGAGGAGATGAAGTATTTAGTTAATAGCTCCGGGCTTACTTGTTTGTAGCAGGTGCTGCTGTAAAAGGTATTGATTCCTGTAACGGTTAAACGTAGATCCAGTTGGGAATTGTCTTTAAACACAAACAATCCTGTTCTGTGGTTATTGGAGGCAATCCGTGTAAATAAGGAGAGCCTGGAAAGTTTCTCCTGCAGAGTATAGGAACTTGAACTAGTGAGCTCAAACAATACTGAAGCAAGGTGGAAGGGGCGTGACCAGGTTAATATAAGCTTGGAATCTGACTGCAGAGAATCCTTAAAGGGACATAGGTGATGAGCGACAAGAAACCCTGACAACTACTGTACTCTGCATATAGTACACACAGTATTCTGTCATGTATATACTACTGTACTCTGCGTATAGTACACACAGTATTATGTCATGTATATACTACTGTACTCTGCATATAGCACACACAGTATTCTGTCATGTATATATTACTGTACTCTGCATATAGTACACACAGTATTCTGTCATGTGTATAGTACTGTATTCTGCATATAGTACACAGTATTCTGTCATGTATATAGTACTGTATTCTGCATATAGTACACAGTATTCTGTCATGTGTATAGTACTGTATTCTGCATATAGTACACAGTATTCTGTCATGTGTATAGTACTGTATTCTGCATATAGTACACAGTATTCTGTCATGTGTATAGTACTGTATTCTGCATATAGTACACAGTATTCTGTCATGTATATAGTACTGTATTCTGCATATAGTACACAGTATTCTGTCATGTATATACTACTGTACTCTGCATATAGTACACACAGTATTCTGTCATGTATATAGTACTGTACTCTGCATATAGTACACACAGTATTCTGTCATGTGTATAGTACTGTACTCTGCATATAGTACACAGTATTCTGTCATGTATATAGTACTGTACTCTGCATATAGTACACAGTATTCTGTCATGTATATATTACTGTACTCTGCATATAGTACACAGTATTCTGTCATGTATATAGTACTGTACTCTGCATATAGTACACAGTATTCTGTCATGTATATAGTACTGTATTCTGCATATAGTACACAGTATTCTGTCATTTATATAGTACTGTACCCTGCATATAGTACACACAGTATTCTGTCATGTATATATTACTGTATTCTGCATATAGTACACAGTATTCTGTCATGTATATAGTACTGTATTCTGCATATAGTACACAGTATTCTGTCATGTATATAGTACTGTATTCTGCGTATAGTACACAGTATTCTGTCATTTATATAGTACTGTACCCTGCATGTAGTACACACAGTATTCTGTCATGTATATATTACTGTATTCTGCATATAGTACACAGTATTCTGTCATGTATATAGTACTGTATTCTGCATATAGTACACAGTATTCTGTCATGTATATTCTACTGTACTCTGCATATAGTACACACAGTATTCTGTCATGTATATACTACTGTACTCTGCATATAGTACGCAGTATTCTGTCATTTATATACTACTGTACTCTGCATATAGTACGCAGTATTCTGTCATTTATATACTACTGTACTCTGCGTATAGTACACAGTATTCTGTCATGTATATAGTACTGTACTCTGCATATAGTACACAGTATTCTGTCATGTATATTCTACTGTACTCTGCATATAGTACACACAGTATTCTGTCATGTATATACTACTGTACTCTGCATATAGTACGCAGTATTCTGTCATTTATATACTACTGTACTCTGCATATAGTACACAGTATTCTGTCATGTATATACTACTGTATTCTGCGTATAGTACACAGTATTCTGTCATGTATATACTACTGTATTCTGCATATAGTACACACAGTATTCTGTCATGTATATAGTACTGTACTCTGCGTATAGTACACAGTATTCTGTCATGTATATAGTACTGTACTCTGCATATAGTACAGTATTCTGTCATGTATATACTACTCTATTCTGCGTATAATACACATAGTATTCTGTCATGTATATACTACTGTACTCTGCATATAGTACACAGTATTCTGTCATGTGTATAGTACTGTACTCTGCATATAGTACAGTATTCTGTCATGTATATACTACTGTACTCTGCATATAGTACAGTATTCTGTCATGTGTATAGTACTGTACTCTGCGTATAATACACATAGTATTCTGTCATGTATATACTACTGTATTCTGCGTATAGTACACAGTATTCTGTAATGTATATATTACTGTACTCTGCATATAGTACACACAGTATTATGTAATGCATATATTACTGTACTCTGCATATAGTACACACAGTATTCTGTCATGTATATTCTACTGTACTCTGCATATAGTACACACAGTATTCTGTCATGTATATAGTACTGTACTCTGCGTATAGTACACACAGTATTATGTAATGTATATATTACTGTACTCTGCATATAGTACACACAGTATTCTGTCATGTATATTCTACTGTACTCTGCATATAGTACACACAGTATTATGTAATGTATATATTACTGTACTCTGCATATAGTACACACAGTATTCTGTCATGTATATTCTTCTGTATTCTGCATATAGTGCACACAGTATTCTGTCATGTATATTCTACTGTACTCTGCATATAGTACACAGTCACACAGTATTATGTAATGTATATATTACTGTACTCTGCATATAGTACACACAGTATTATGTAATGCATATATTACTGTACTCTGCATATAGTACACACAGTATTCTGATATGTATATACTACTGTACTTTGCGTATAGTACACATAGTATTCTGTCGTGTATATTCTACTGTACTCTGCATATAGTACACACAGTATTATGTAATGCATATATTACTGTACTCTGCATATAGTACACACAGTATTCTGTCATGTATATACTACTGTACTTTGCGTATAGTACACATAGTATTCTGTCGTGTATATAGTACTGTACTCTGCATATAGTACACAGTATTCTGTCATGTATATTCTACTGTACTCTGCATATAGTACACAGTATTCTGTCATTTATATTCTACTGTACTCTGCATATAGTACACATAGTATTCTGTCATGTATATATTACTGTACTCTGCATATAGTACACACCGTATTCTTTCTAACGCATTTCTTGCCTATGTCTGCCAATCAGAGCCCACCTGGCGCAGGTAATTTCTAACGCATTTCTTGCCTTTATCGGTTCACGTTAATAAATATGATTTATTTACACTTTTATTCTATAAAATTTACACAATAATCTGGTTATTGATATGGTGACAATTAAGTGTTTGGAGGTTAAACATGTTAATTAAAAAAGGACTCAAACTAATATGAGATTATTAATTGCGAGTTTGTTATAAGTCGTTATTGATTAAGTGATAAAACTATATCCCACACATGATCCGCCATGTTTTACCATCGCTTTGGTATAGAATAATTTGCTTCCGGCACTGCTGATTACTATTAAAGGCTTCTCGCTAATTAGAGCTCCAGAACATCCCTTTAATTGTGCCTCTATGAGGAAAGCACAACTGCAGTGCAGTGATGAAGTGATGAAGTGATGTATACGGGGAATCACTTGTGTCTTTATAGGGAGACTCCCTGTTCTTATTCACCTTACGGAGCTTACAATGTACTTTACCCCCCCCCCCCCACAAAGGGTTTATCTCCCAGGTAAAGTGTCACTCGGCCAGTGCTTGGTGGATACCTGCGTATGGCGCGTGTGATTGGTCACTGTCACTTATGCACTACATGCTGTATCTGCCAGCGGCTGTATGTTAAAAGATAAAACAGATAGTATCTATGTGCAATTATTATTATTATTATTAGTTGTTTGTAGAGTGCCAACACGTTTCGCAGCGCTAATTAACCATTTGGTGCAGATGCTCCTCCTCGTTCAGGTTTCTCAGCACAGACGCTCCTTGATTGGCTGCTGCATTATGTGCACATGTCTGCAAAAACAAACAAGATTTTAACCCCTTCAGGACCGACTCATCCGTCCAGGTTCAGATCGTAAACCAAAAAGGAAACACAAAGCACATGATAGTCACTGAGTTCATGTGCTTCACAAACGGAACTGATTGGCTGCTGGGGGTCTGCCAGCGTTGCTAGGCTTGTCCCCTAGTCACATCAGTTGGCGTCTGTACACAGAAGCGAGCAGCACGTTCCATGCTGTCCTTAAGGCGCTTAAGCCCAGTGCTGTTAGAATAGCATGAAACGTCCTGAAGGGGTTAATCTAACATTTTGTTAGCAACATTTGCATTGCTTTGCAGTTCAGGGACACACCCATAAGCATAATGCTGCTTTCGCTTTGGGCAGTCAGAAGCCAGATAGAAATGAGCTTGTGCACTGTTCTAAGCAGTCATGTGTAGCATGTAGCAGGGTGAGATGCACAGTGTTACACTCCAGCCGTCCTGTGTTTATGACAAGTAAACAAACTATTAGCTTTTGTGGTTACTGGTATCCTGATTATGAGCCTTGTCGTGGGTCATAGTTAGTACCACACATCCGTGTGTTCTGAGGTTTGTGGGAGAGAATTATCTGTGGTTGTAAGAATGTAAATATCAGTAAGCCAGAGAATCTGCAGACTGTATACATACAATACTTTCCATAGCGAGTCACGCAGGGTTGGAATGTCTGTTGGCACAGTGTCATTAATCACTAAACTGTCACTTGGTCTCATGTGGCTCAGCTGTTTGCCCCATTGTATAGTTACATGTTTAGTATTGATGGGTTTGTCGTGTCACCTGTGGCATAGAAACTGGCACTCTATAGGGTATTTACTGGGTAGGTGGTTTACCTTTTGTGTATCAGCAAAACTCCAGAGCCATGTTACGCCTTATGCAGAGAAAGTGCCACTCAGGAATGCTCATTATGTGCATATAACATGGGTCAGTAGCACCTACAGGAAGCTAGACTTGGGGATCAGTAAATCAATGTTCACTAAATGCAAATAAACTCATATTTGGCGATTTTGTAATGTGGTTGGTGATATAAAAATAACAACATAGTGAAAAAACCCAAACTGCTTTATGTGCTGCAGTGCCAGATATACTGTATGTGGCAGGCAAACGCTAGGCACTGTCATATAAGTTATGCTTGTAGAACACATGACCAGGGATAAATGTGAGAGTGGATAGAAAAAATAAACTTTAATGTTTTCATATGTTAACCTTTCTGTTGCCTAGTGCAGAAGTGACTCCTGCAAATGTCCTTATGTGAGTGACAGTTGGGTGAAATCTGTGTGAACTGCAACCTCATTGATAAGTGATGCAACAGGACAATTTTCTAAGTGTTCTAATAAAGAGGACTTTTTTCCCCCCAACAGTATTTCCATTTCATGTCAGTAATAACATTCTGTGCTGGGCTTTTACCTGCAATATCACCCATGTGCCTGCAGTCTGTGCCATTATGTGACTGCAATATTACCCATGTGCCTGCAGTCTGTGTGCCATTATGTAACTGCAATATTACCCATGTGCCTGCAGTCTGTGTGCCATTATGTAACTGCAATATCACCCATGTGCCTGCAGTCTGTGTGCCATTATGTAACTGCAATATCACCCATGTGCCTGCAGTCTGTGTCATTATGTGAATGCAATATCACCCATGTGCCTGCAGTCTGTGTGCCATTATGTAACTGCAATATCACCCATGTGCCTGCAGTCTGTGCCATTATGTGACTGCAATATCACCCATGTGCCTGCAGTCTGTGTGCCATTATGTAACTGCAATATCACCCATGTGCCTGCAGTCTGTGTCATTATCTAAATGCAATATCACCCGTGTGCCTGCAGTCTGTGTGCCATTATGTAACTGCAATATCACCCATGTGCCTGCAGTCTGTGCCATTATGTGACTGCAATATCACCCATGTGCCTGCAGTCTGTGTGTCATTATGTAACTGCAATATCACCCGTGTGCCTGCAGTCTGTGTGTCATTATGTAACTGCAATATCACCCTGTGTCTGCAGTCTGTGTGTCATTATGTAACTGCAATATCACCCTGTGCCTGCAGTCTGTGTGTCATTATGTAACTGCAATATCACCCATGTGCCTGCAGTCTGTGTGTCATTATGTAACTGCAATATCACCCTGTGCCTGCAGTCTGTGTGTCATTATGTAACTGCAATATCACCCTGTGCCTGCAGTCTGTGTGTCATTATGTAACTGCAATATCACCCTGTGCCTGCAGTCTGTGTGTCATTATGTAACTGCAATATCACCCATGTGCCTGCAGTCTGTGTCATTATCTAAATGCAATATCACCCGTGTGCCTGCAGTCTGTGTGTCATTATGTAACTGCAATATCACCCGTGTGCCTGCAGTCTGTGTCATTATCTAAATGCAATATCACCCGTGTGCCTGCAGTCTGTGTGCCATTATGTAACTGCAATATCACCCATGTGCCTGCAGTCTGTGTGCCATTATGTAACTGCAATATCACCCATGTGCCTGCAGTCTGTGTGCCATTATGTAACTGCAATATCACCCATGTGCCTGCAGTCTGTGTGCCATTATGTAACTGCAATATCACCCGTGTGCCTGCAGTCTGTGTCATTATCTAAATGCAATATCACCCATGTGCCTGCAGTCTGTGTGTCATTATGTAACAGCAAAATCACCCATGTGCCTGCAGTCTGTGTCATTATCTAAATGCAATATCACCCATGTGCCTGCAGTCTGTGTCATTATCTAAATGCAATATCACCCATGTGCCTGCAGTCTGTGTGTCATTATGTAACTGCAATATCACCCGCAGGAATATAAAAATATAAAATGAGTTTGTGGAAACAATGTCTTAAAAAAGTTAAAATGACTTTATTTTACAACACAACGTTTCTCGGTCTTACGTGACCGTTTCATCAGGTGCATCGACTCTAAAGGTTCCAGAAGGCGTTTGTGACACTTCTCAAATATCACCTGTGTGCCGGCATTAGGAATATGACACTATGGGGCCTATGTACTATGATGCGAGTGGACATGATCCGATATAGCGGATCATGTCCGCTGCACATCGATAAATGCCAACAGCATACGCTCTCAGTATTTATCATTGCACCAGCAGATCTTGTGAACTGCTGGTGCAATGCCGCTCCCGGCAGATTCGCGGCCGATAGCAGGGGGTGTCAATCAACCTAATCGTATTCGATCTGGTTGATTTCTGTCCGCCGCCCCAGAGCAGGCGGACAAGTTATGGAGCAGCGATCTTTAGCTTCACAAGGGGCCTCAAGCTCCATACGGCGCTTGATAAATATGCCCCATTATGTCCATTTATTCATATACAATACGACAATGCCCCCCCATAAGTTCTACCATAGCCCCACATGTACATTTTTACAGCTGAGCAGTCATTTTACCCCTTGGCTGCCAGTAAATCACAAATCAATACCTTTTTACCTCTTTAGTATCACATGTATACAGAAGGGATTTGACCCCTTGACTGCCAGTAAATCACAAATCAATACCTTTTTACCTCTTTAGTATCACATGTATACAGAAGTGATTTGACCCCTTGCCTGCCAGTAAATCACAAATCAATACCTTTTTTACCTCTTTAGTATCACATGTATACAGAAGGGATTTGACCCCTTGGCTGCCAGTAAATCACAAATCAATACCTTTTTACCTCTTAGTATCACATGTATACAGAAGTGATTTGACCCCCTTGACTGCTCACACTTTTACTGTGTTGAGGCCTATGGGGCTTTTTATGTTTTACAGGGACTTTATGTGAAAATGTAACTGAACAGCCTGCTAAATACTGTATCATCTGGGTGAATAATGGACACCAGGTAACCGTATGAGCACCAGGAGATGTAACTGAACAGCCTGCTAAATACTGGATCATCTGGGTGAATAATGGACACCAGGTAACCGTATGAGCACCTGGAGATGTAACTGAACAGCCTGCTAAATACTGGATCATCTGGGTGAATAATGGACATCAGGTAAACGTATGAGCACCAGGAGATGTAACTGAACAGCCTGCTAAATACTGTATCATCTGGGTGAATAATGGACACCAGGTAACCGTATGAGCACCAGGAGATGTAACTGAACAGCCTGCTAAATACTGGATCATCTGGGTGAATAATGGACACCAGGTAACCGTATGAGCACCAGGAGATGTAACTGAACACCCTGCTAAATACTGGATCATCTGGGTGAATAATGGACACCAGGTAACCGTATGAGCACCAGGAGATGTAACTGAACAGCCTGCTAAATACTGGATCATCTGGGTGAATAATGGACACCAGGTAACCGTATGAGCACCAGGAGATGTAAGTGAACAGACTGCTAAATACTGGATCATCTGGGGGAATAATGGACACCAGGTAACCGTATGAGCACCAGGAGATGTAACTGAACAGCCTGCTAAATACTGGATCATCTGGGTGAATAATGGACACCAGGTAACCGTATGAGCACCAGGAGATGTAAGTGAACAGCCTGCTAAATACTGGATCATCTGGGTGAATAATGGACACCAGGTAACCGTATGAGCACCAGGAGATGTAACTGAAAAGCCTGCTAAATACTGGATCATCTGGGTGAATAATGGACACCAGGTAACCGTATGAGCACTAGGAGATGTAAGTGAACAGCCTGCTAAATACTGGATCATCTGGGTGAATAATGGACACCAGGTAACCGTATGAGCACCAGGAGATGTAAGTGAACAGCCTGCTAGATACTGGATCATCTGGGTGAATAATGGACACCAGGTAACCGTATGAGCACCAGGAGATGTAAGTGAACAGCCTGCTAAATACTGGATCATCTGGGTGAATAATGGACACCAGGTAACCGTATGAGCACCAGGAGATGTAAGTGAACAGCCTGCTAGATACTGGATCCTCTGGGTAAATAATGGACACCAGGTGTCCATATGAGCACCAGGAGATGTAAGTGAACAGCCTGCTAAATACTGGATCATCTGGGTGAATAATGGACACCAGGTAACCGTATGAGCACCAGGAGATGTAAGTGAACAGCCTGCTAAATACTGGATCATCTGGGTGTATGAGTTGTATGAGTACCAGGAGATGTAAGTGAACAGCCTGCTAAATACTGGATCATCTGGGTGAATAATGGACACCAGGTAACCGTATGAGTACCAGGAGATGTAAGTGAACAGCCTGCTAAATACTGGATCATCTGGGTGAATAATGGACACCAGGTAACCGTATGAGCACCAGGAGATGTGAGTGAACAGCCTACTAAATACTGGATCATCTAGGTGAATAATGGACACCAGGTAACCGTATGAGCACCAGGAGATGTAAGTGAACAGCCTGCTAAATACTGGATCATCTGGGTGAATAATGGACACCAGGTAACCGTATGAGCACCAGGAGATGTAACTGAACAGCCTGCTAAATACTGGATCATCTGGGTGAGTAATGGACACCAGGTAACCGTATGAGCACCAGGAGATGTAAGGGAACAGCCTGCTAAATACTGGATCATCTGGGGGAATAATGGACATCAGGTAACCATATGAGCACCAGAAGATGTAAGTGAACAGGCTGCTAAATACTGGATCATCTGGGGGAATAATGGACACCAGGTAACCGTATGAGCACCAGGAGATACAGGATTAGGTTTTCTTTTATAATAATCTTTAGTTTGCTGATGTTTTGTGACCTGTTTGTGGTTTGACGCAAACTCTCAAGAAGCCTCAGTTTATTCACCAAGGATTTAGATCTTTACCTGCCTTTGAGTTGATGATGAATTAAATAAATTATTCATCAAGGTTAAAGTAATTTCACATCATGACAATCAATAGATATGTAATTTTATAGCAGCTGCTTTACAATATGCAGTCATGTATAATGTATAGGTTAATTACACATACAATATGTGGTAGTTAACCCTTTGCTGCCAGGGTCTGTAGCATTGGATTCTCTAGCTATGCATCACAACTCTCTTTAGCTGCTAAAGGGTTAAGTGATCACTTTTTGTACTGGGGTAAACGGATTGGTTACAGAGACACCATGTGGTGGAACACGGGTTGTCACTATCATGAGTTGTTAGCACAGGTCTGTCCTGCTGAGACAGTCGTCCTAGATACAGAGTGCGCACAGCACATTTTTTACATTTGTATTATTAAAGGGACACTGAACCTAAATATTTTCTTTCGTGATTCAGACAGAGCAGCAATTTTAAGCAACTTTCTAATTTACTCCTATTATCAATTTCTCTTGTTAAGTGTATCCAGTCCACGGATCATCCATTACTTATGGGATATTCTCCTTCCCAACAGGAAGTTGCAAGAGGATCACCCACAGCAGAGCTGCTATATAGCTCCTCCCCTAACTGCCATATCCAGTCATTCTCTTGCAACCCTCAACAAAGATGGAGGTCGTAAGAGGAGTGTGGTGTTTTATACTTAGTTTATTTCTTCAATCAAAAGTTTGTTATTTTTAAATGGTACCGGAGTGTGCTGTTTATCTCAGGCAGTATTTAGAAGAAGAATCTGCCTGCATTTTCTATGATCTTAGCAGAAGTAACTAAGATCCATGGCTGTTCTCACATATTCTGAGGAGGGAGGTAACTTCAGAGAGGGAATGGCGTGCAGGTTTTCCTGCAATAAGGTATGTGCAGTTAATATTTTTCTAGGGATGGAATTTGCTAGAAAATGCTGCTTATACCGGATTAATGTAAGTAAAGCCTTAAATGCAGTGATAGCTACTGGTATCAGGCTTATTAATAGAGATGCATACTCTTATAAAAATGTAATATAAAACGTTTGCTGGCATGTTTAATCGTTTTTATATGTATTTGGTGATAAAACTTATTGGGGCCTAGTTTTTTTCCACATGGCTGGTTTGATTTCTGCCTAGAGACAGTTTCCTGAAGCTTTCCACTGTTGCAATATGAGTGGGAAGGGCCTATTTTAGTGCTTTTCTGTGCAGATAAAAAGCCTGACAGAGACATTCAGCTTCCCTCTGCATGATACAGGACATCTCTGAAGGGCTCAAAAGGCTTCAAAGTCGTGTTTGAGGAGGGTAACAATCACAGTAGACTGTGGCAGTTGTTGTGACTGTGTTTAAAAAACGTTTTTGTCATTTATTATTCTGTTTTTGTTATTAAGGGGTTAATCATCCATTTGCAAGTGGGTGCAATGCTCTGCTGACTTGTTACATACACTGTAAAAATTTCGTTAGTGTAACTGCCTTTTTTCACTGTTATTTCAAATTTTGTCAAAATTTGTTTCTCTTAAAGGCACAGTAACGTTTTTTTATATTGCTTGTTAACTTGCTTTAAAGTGTTTTCCAAGCTTGCTAGTCTCATTGCTAGTCTGTACAAACATGTCTGAAACAGAGGATACTTGTTCATTATGTTTAAAAGCCATGGTGGAGCCCCATAGGAGAATGTGTACTAAATGTATTGATTTCACCTTAAACAGTAAAGATCAGTCTTTATCTATAAAAGAATTGTCACCAGAGGGGTCTGTCGAGGGGGAAGTTATGCCGACTAACTCTCCCCACGTGTCGGACCCTTCGCCTCCTGCTCAAGGGACGCACGCTAATATGGTGCCAAGTACATCAGGGACGCCCATAGCGATTACTTTGCAGGACATGGCTGCAATCATGAATAATACCCTGTCAGAGGTATTATCCAGATTGCCTGAATTGAGAGGCAAGCGCGATAGCTCTGGGGTTAGACGAGATACAGAGCGCGTAGATGCTGTAAGAGTCATGTCTGATACTGCGTCACAATATGCAGAACCTGAGGACGGAGAGCTTCAGTCTGTGGGTGACGTCTCTGAATCGGGGAGACCTGATTCAGAGATTTCTAATTTTAAATTTAAGCTTGAGAACCTCCGTGTATTGCTTGGGGAGGTATTAGCTGCTCTGAATGACTGTGACACAATTGCAGTGCCAGAGAAATTGTGTAGGCTGGACAAATACTATGCAGTGCCGGTGAGTACTGATGTTTTTCCAATACCTAAATGGCTTACAGAAATTATTAGTAAGGAGTGGGATAAGCCCGGTGTGCCCTTTTCCCCACCTCCTATATTTAGAAAAATGTTTCCAATAGATGCCACTACACGGGACTTATGGCAGACTGTCCCTAAGGTAGAGGGAGCAGTTTCTACTTTAGCAAAGCGTACCACTATCCCGGTTGAGGACAGTTGTGCTTTTTCAGATCCAATGGATAAAATTAGAGGGTTACCTTAAGAAAATGTTTATTCAACAAGGTTTTATTTTACAGCCCCTTGCATGCATTGCGCCTGTCACTGCTGCGGCGGCATTCTGGTTTGAGGCCCTGGAAGAGGCCATCCATACAGCTCCATTGACTGAAATTGTTGACAAGCTTAGAACTCTTAAGCTAGCTAACTCATTTGTTTCTGATGCCATTGTTCATTTGACTAAACTAACGGCTAAGAATTCCGGATTCGCCATCCAGGCGCGTAGGGCGCTATGGCTCAAATCCTGGTCAGCTGATGTGACTTCAAAGTCTAAATTACTCAACATTCCTTTCAAGGGGCAGACCTTATTAGGGCCTGGTTTGAAAGAAATTATTGCTGACATTACTGGAGGTAAGGGTCATACCCTTCCTCAGGACAGGGCCAAATCAAAGGCCAAACAGTCTGATTTTCGTGCCTTTCGAAATTCCAAGGCAGGTGCAGCATCAACTTCCTCCGCTTCAAGACAAGAGGGAACTTTTGCTCAATCTAAGCAGGCCTGGAAACCTAACCAGTCCTGGAACAAAGGCAAGCAGGCCAGAAAGCCTGCTGCTGCCTCTAAGACAGCATGAAGGAACGGCCCCCTATCCGGCGACGATCTAGTAGGGGGCAGACTTTTTCTCTTCACCCAGGCGTGGGCAAGAGATGTTCAGGATCCCTGGGCGTTGGAGATCATATCTCAGGGATATCTTCTGGACTTCAAAGCTTCCCCTCCTGAAGGGAGATTTCATCTTTCAAGGTTATCTGCAAATCAGATAAAGAAAGAGGCATTCCTACGCTGTGTGCAAGACCTCCTAGTAATGGGAGTGATCCATCCAGTTCCGCGGACGGAACAAGGACAGGGTTTTTATTCAAATCTGTTTGTGGTTCCCAAAAAAGAGGGAACCTTCAGACCAATTTTGGATCTAAAGATCTTAAACAAATTCCTCAGAGTTCCATCTTTCAAAATGGAAACTATTCGGACCATCCTACCCATGTTCCAAGAGGGTCAGTACATGACCACAGTGGACTTAAAGGATGCCTACCTTCACATATCGATTCACAAAGATCATCATCGGTTCCTAAGGTTTGCCTTTCTAGACAGGCATTACCAATTTGTAGCCCTTCCCTTCGGGTTGGCTACAGCCCTGAGAATCTTTACGAAGGTTCTGGGCTCACTTCTGGCGGTTCTAAGACCGCGAGGCATAGCGGTGGCTCCGTATCTAGATGACATACTGATACAGGCGTCAAGCTTTCAAATTGCCAAGTCTCATACAGAGATAGTTCTGGCATTTCTGAGATCGCACGGGTGGAAAGTGAACGAGGAAAAGAGTTCTCTATCCCCACTCACAAGAGTCTCCTTCTTAGGGACTCTTATAGATTCTGTAGAGATGAAAATTTACCTGACGGAGTCCAGGTTATCAAAGCTTCTAAATGCTTGCCGTATTCTTCATTCCATTCCGCGCCCTTCGGTGGCTCAGTGTATGGAGGTGATCGGCTTAATGGTAGCGGCAATGGACATAGTGCCATTTGCGCGCCTACATCTCAGACCGCTGCAATTATGCATGCTAAGTCAGTGGAATGGGGATTACACAAATTTGTCCCCTCTGCTAAATCTGGGTCAAGAGACCAGAGATTCTCTTCTCTGGTGGTTGTCTCAGGTCCACCTGTCCGAGGGTATGACCTTTCGCAGGCCAGATTGGACAATTGTAACAACAGATGCCAGCCTTCTAGGTTGGGGTGCAGTCTGGAATTCCCTGAAGGCACAGGGATTGTGGACTCAGGAGGAGAAACTCCTTCCGATATATATTCTGGAGTAAAGAGCAATATTCAATGCTCTTCTGGCTTGGCCTCAGTTAGCAACACTGAGGTTCATCAGATTTCAGTCGGACAATATCACGACTGTGGCTTACATCAACCATCAAGGGGGAACCAGGAGTTCCCTAGCGATGTTAGAAGTCTCAAAAATAATTCGCTGGGCAGAGACTCACTCTTGCCACCTGTCAGCAATCCATATCCCAGGCGTGGAGAACTGGGAGGCGGATTTTCTAAGTCGTCAGACTTTTCACCCGGGGGAGTGGGAACTCCATCCGGAGGTGTTTGCTCAATTGATTCATCGTTGGGGCAAACCAGAGTTGGATCTCATGGCGTCTCGCCAGAACGCCAAGCTTCCTTGTTACGGATCCAGGTCCAGGGACCCAGAAGCGACGCTGATAGATGCTCTAGCAGCGCCTTGGTTCTTCAACCTGGCTTATGTGTTTCCACCGTTTCCTCTGCTCCCTCGACTGATTGCCAAAATCAAACAGGAGAGAGCATCTGTGATTCTAATAGCGCCTGCGTGGCCATGCAGGACCTGGTATGCAGACCTAGTGGACATGTCATCCTTTCCACCATGGACTCTGCCTCTAAGACAGGACCTTCTAATACAAGGTCCTTTCAATCATCCAAATCTAATTTCTCTGAGACTGACTGCATGGAGATTGAACGCTTGATTCTATCAAAGCGTGGCTTCTCAGAGTCAGTCATTGATACCTTAATACAGGCACGAAAGCCTGTTACCAGGAAAATCTATCACAAGATATGGCGTACATATCTTTACTGGTGTGAATCCAAGAATTACTCATGGAGTAAGGTTAGGATTCCTAGGATATTGTCCTTTCTCCAAGAGGGTTTGGACAAAGGATTATCAGCTAGTTCCTTAAAGGGACAGATTTCTGCTCTGTCTATTCTTTTGCACAAGCGTCTGGCAGAAGTTCCAGACGTCCAGGCATTTTGTCAGGCTTTGGTTAGAATTAAGCCTGTGTTTAAACCTGTTGCTCCCCCATGGAGCTTAAACTTGGTTCTTAAAGTTCTTCAAGGAGTTCCTTTTGAAACCCTTCATTCCATGGATATTAAGCTTTTATCTTGGAAAGTTCTGTTTTTGATGGCTATTTCCTCGGCTCGGAGAGTCTCTGAGCTATCTGCCTTACAATGTGATTCTCCTTATCTGATTTTTCATGCAGATAAGGTAGTTCTGCGTACCAAACCTGGGTTTTTACCTAAGGTGTTTTCTAACAAGAATATCAATCAAGAGATTGTTGTTCCATCATTGTGTCCTAATCCTTCTTCAAAGAAGGAACGTCTTTTACATAATCTGGACGTAGTCCGTGCCTTGAAGTTTTACTTACAAGCTACTAAAGATTTTCGTCAAACATCTTCCCTGTTTGTCATTTATTCTGGACAGAGGAGAGGTCAAAAAGCTTTGGCAACCTCTCTTTCCTTTTGGCTTCGAAGTATTATACGCCTAGCCTATGAGACTGCTGGACAGCAGCCCCCTGAAAGAATTACAGCTCATTCTACTAGAGCTGTGGCTTCCACCTGGGCCTTTAAAAATGAGGCCTCTGTTGAACAGATTTGCAAGGCCGCGACTTGGTCTTCGCTTCACACTTTTTCAAAATTTTACAAATTTGATACTTTTGCTTCTTCGGAGGCTGTTTTTGGGAGAAAGGTTCTTCAGGCAGTGGTTCCTTCCGCTTAATCCCTGCCTTGTCCCTCCCATCATCCGTGTACTTTAGCTTTGGTATTGGTATCCCATAAGTAATGGATGATCCGTGGACTGGATACACTTAACAAGAGAAAACATAATTTATGGTTAACTGATAAATTTATTTCTCTTGTAGTGTATCCAGTCCACGGCCCGCCCTGTCCTTTTAAGGCAGGTCTAAAATTTAATTAAACTACAGTCACCACTGCACCCTATGGTTTCTCCTTTCTCGTCTTGTTTCGGTCGAATGACTGGATATGACAGTGAGGGGAGGAGCTATATAGCAGCTCTGCTGTGGGTGATCCTCTTGCAACTTCCTGTTGGGAAGGAGAATATCCCATAAGTAATGGATGATCCGTGGACTGGATACACTACAAGAGAAATAAATTTATCAGGTAAGCATAAATTATGTTTTTTCTCTTGCTATCTTTATTTGAAAAAGAAGGCATCTAAGTTTTTTTGGTTCAGACTCTAGACAGCACTTGTTTATTGGTGGATGAATTTATCCACCAATCAGCAAGAACTACCCAGGTTGTTCAACAAAAACGTGCCGGCATCTAAACTTACATTATTGCATTTCAAATAAATGGCTAGATTACGAGTTTTGCGGTAAGAGCTGCTCGGTACTAACTTGCAAGTTATTGTCACTGCTCACCTCCCTATAGCGCTGCTATTACAGGTTTACAAAAACCCGGCATTAGCAGGCAAGAGGTGAGAGTAAAGCAAAATTGAGCTCCATACCGCACTCCAATATCAGCGCTGCTGTGAGCTGCGGTGAGCTGTTTTTACGTGCTCGTGTACGATTTCCCCATAGACCTCAATGGGGAGAGTCGGCTAAAAAAAGCCTAATACCTGCAATAAAGGAGCGTAAAGCTCCGTAACGCAGCCCCATTTAAAAATGTATGTTTAAACCTAACACCCTAACATAAACCCCCGAGTCTAAACACCCCTAATCTGCCGCCCCGACATCGCCGCTACCTACATTACACTTATTAATTCCTAATCTGCCGCCCCGACATCGCCGCCACCTACCTACACTTATTAACCCCTTATCTGCCACCCCCAACACCGCCGCCACCTACACACCTACATAGAATTCTATCAGCCAATCGGAATTAAAGGGGAAAAAATCCTATTGACTGATGTAATCAGCCTATAGGATTGCGCTTCAATCCTATTGGCTGATCCAATCAGCCAGTAGGATTGAGCTTGCATTCTATTGGCTGTTCCAGTCAGCCAATAGAATGCAAGCTCAATCTTATTGGCTGATTTGATCAGCCAATAGGATTGAATCCAATCGGAATTCAAGGGACGCCATCTTGGATGACGTCCCTTAAAGGAACCTTCATTCTTCAGTCCCCGTCGTAAGAAGAGGATGCTTCGCGACGGATGTCTTAAAGATGGAGCCGCTCTGCGCCGGATGGATGATGATAGAAGGTGCCGTCTGGATGAAGACTTCTGCCGGCTTGGATGAAGTCTTCGGCCCGCTTAGATAAAGACTTCTCCCGGCTTCGTTGAGGACTTCTTGCCGCTTGGATGAAGACTTCTGCCGCTTCGTTGAGGATGGATGTTGGGTCTTCAAAAACTGTAAGTGGATCTTCGGGCGTTAGTGTTAGGTTTTATTAAGGGTTTATTGGGTGGGTTTTATTTTTAGATTAGGGTTTGGGCGGAAAAAGAGCTAAATGCCATTTTAAGGGCAATGCCCATCCAAATGCCCTTTTCAGGCCAATAGGGAGCTTAGGTTTTTTAAAAAGAGGTTTTTATTTGGGGGGGGGGGTTGGTTGTGTGGATGGTGGGTTTTATTGTTGGGGGGTTGTTTGTATTTTTTTTACTGGTAAGAGAGCTGATTTCTTTGGGGCAATGCCCCGCAAAAGGCCCCAAATTGGTATATTGGTAGTTTATTGTAGGCTAGGGTTTTTTATTTTATTTTGGGGGGCTTTTTTATTCTGATAAGGCTATTAGATTAGGTGTAATTAGTTTAAATATATGATCATTTCTTATTTATTTTGTGTAATTTAGTTGTTTTTTTGTTTTTTTTGTAATTTATTTAATTGTATTTAATTAATGTAATTTATTTAATTGTAGTGTAAGGTTAGGTGTTAGTGTAACTCAGGTTAGGTTTTATTTTACAGGTAAATTTGTATTTATTTTAGCTAGGTAGCTAGTAAATTGTTAATTATTTAGTAACTATTCTACCTTGTTAAAATAAATACAAACTTACCTGTGAAATAAAAATAAAACCTAAGCTAGCTACAATGTAACTATTAGTTATATTGTAGCTAGCTTAGGGTTTATTTTACATGTGAGTATTTAGTTTTAAATAGGAATTAGTTAGTTATTAATAGTAGGTTTTATTTAGATTTATTTTTATTACATTAAAGTTAGTGGGTGTTAGGGTTAGGGTTTAATAACTTTAGTATAGTGGCGTGGACGTTGAGGGTGGCAGATTAGGGGTAATAAGTGTAATGTGGGTTGTAGCGATGTTAGGGATAGCAGATTAAGGGTTAATAATCTTTAACTAGTGTTTGTGATTCGGGAGTACGGCAGTTTAGGGGTTAATATGTTTATTATAGTGGCAACGATATCCTGAGTGGCAGATTAGGGGTTAATAATTTTATTTTAGTGTTTGCAATGCGGGAGGGCCTTGGTTTAGGGGTTAATAGGTTGTTTATGGTTGTTAGTGTACTTTTTAGCACTTTAGTTATGAGTTTTATGTTACGGCTTTGTAGCATAAAACTCATAACTACTGACTTTCAGTTTACGGTATGGATCTTGACGGTATTGACTGTACCGCTCACTTTTTGGCCTCCCAGGCAGACTCGTAATACCGGCGCAAAAGAAGTCCCATTGAAAAAGGACTTTTTGAAAGCTGCAGTAGTTACGTTGCGTTACGGCCAAAAAAGTGTGCAGTGCAGCTAAACCTGCAAGACTCGTAATACCAGCGGTAGTGAAAAAGAGCCTTAACGCTGCTTTTTCACTCATACCGCAAAACTCGTAATCTAGCCGAAAGATACTAAGAGAATTAAGAAAATTTGATAATAGGAGTAAATTAGAAAGTTACTTAAAATGTCATGCTCTATCTGAATCATGAAAGAAAAAATTTGAGTTCAGTGTCCCTTTAATTATTTTAATGGCTTAGTGCCAGCGCTCTCTTCACAGCATGTGGAGTAGAGCGCTATTTCAGAGTTGTCATAGCCTCAAAAGACTTGAAAGGATGCACAGCATCTCAGATGAGCAGCCCGCACCCTTCTGTACGCCTAAAGCAGTGCAGCAATAACTTTGCTCAGGGCCTTTTCCAGGGATGGGCAAACTTAGCCACTTGCTTGGGGTGCCAGGTACAGATGACTATATAATGTGTGTTATACCCCCATATGAGGCGTTAGCACAGTATATAATGTGTGTTATACCCATATGAGGCGTTAGCACAGTATATAATGTGTGTTATACCCCCACATGAGGTGTTAGCACAGTATATAATGTGTGTTATACCCCCATATGAGGCGTTAGCACAGTATATAATGTGTGCTATATCCCCATATGAGGCGTTAGCACAGTATATAATGTGTGTTATACCCCCACATGAGGTGTTAGCACAGTATATAATGTGTGTTATACCCCCACATGAGGTGTTAGCACAGTATATAATGTGTGTTACCGCCATATGAGGTGTTGGCACAGTATATAATGTGTGTTACCCCCATATGAGGTGTTAGCACAGTATATAATGTGTGTTACCCCCATATGAGGTGTTGGCACAGTATATAATGTGTGTTACTCCCATATGAGGCGTTAGCACAGTATATAATGTGTGTTATACCCCCATATGAGGCGTTAGCACAGTATATAATGTGTGTTATACCCCCATATGAGGTGTTAGCACAGTATATAATGTGTGTTATACCCCCATATGAGGTGTTAGCACAGTATATAATGTGTGTTATACCCCCATATGAGGTGTTAGCACAATATATAATGTGTGTTACTCCCATATGAGGTGTTAGCACAGTATATAATGTGTGTTACCCCCATATGAGGTGTTAGCACAGTATATAATGTGTGTTACCCCCATATGAGGTGTTAGCATAGTATATAATGTGTGTTATACCCCCATATGAGTCGTTAGCACAGTATATAATGTGTGTTATATCCCCTTTTGAGGCGTTAGCACAGTATATAATGTGTGTTATATCCCCATATGAGGCGTTAGCACAGTATATAATGTGTTATATCCCCATACAGTGGAGGCTCCTCCATTTGAGCACACTCGCACGTGCCCCCCTCAGTATCCCAGAAGAAAAAAAAAATCAGAAAAAAAATATAATTTTTCCAATAGCCCCCTATTGAAAAAATTATATATTTTTTACCCCCAGAAAAAAATACAATATAAACTTATATTTTTTTCCATTAATTTAATGATCTGATTCTGATGTCTGATGATCATGCCACTGCCAGCCTAAATAATATTATTGTCCAATGAATCACAAATACAGTATAATGTATTACTTACATACAAAGCCCTAACCGCACGTGCGATAGCCTAAGCTATGGCACTGTGCTTTGCGCATTGTAAAATTGCCTGCTGCGCAGCTCCCAGCCTCCCCATCCCCATAGTTAGCTGTTTGCACACTTCAGCCTGTGCGAGGGGTGGGAGGTGTTAGAGAGAGACAGGCAGCAGGCCATCAGCAGCCAGTGACAGAGAAGAGCGTCATCACTCACAGTCATGTGATGACGCTCGACAAGCTCCTCCCAGCTCAACGGCGCGAAATCCCATTGCGGAGATGGTCGTTGAGCTGAGAGGAGCTCTCTGGGCTGGAGCAGTGAAGTGGAGCTTCCAAGGCGAGCCTCAAGCACACCCCACCGGCAGCAATGAGGACCGGACCTGGACGCGTTTACCATCAGGCCACTGCTGCCGAGGAGGTAACTTGGTCAGTCAATTTTTTTGGGGTGGTCATCATATTTTAAACAAAAATTGCTGCCGCAGCCACCTGACAGCCTGACTCTGAACCGATAGAGAGGGTGGGGCCGGGGTTCATGGCCGTACACAGGGGGTATTTATATTTTACAATTGATTTTTTTTAATTTATTCCCATTATTTTGGCATTTATCTGCATACTGTTCTTTAGAAGTGAGTTAAGCTTGGTGATCTATTCAGGGCTCTGTCAGTTTCCTTATTTTGAGTGTAAGCAAAATGTTCCAGCATTTTTGTTTATAGTTATCATCATCAGTTACCCTGTTTGAGGTGATATTACTAAGATGTGTGTTGTTATTACTGTACAGCATCTCCCATAATGCTGAAACTGACTGTAATTGTTGTTAGTGGTTTGACCTGGCTGGTATCTCATGTAACATAATTCTTACAAATGGAATTTTGACCATAAAAGCTGAAGAAAACTGCTCCATGTGCTGATCTTATATCTAAACAGTGGGCAATTGGATTTAGGATTAGTAGCCCCTAAATAACTGTCTGAGAGATGTGATGTGTCATTATGAAAAACATGACTATTGCCAAGTCATTTTTTTGTTCTCCAGCAGCCATGGGATTACTAGAAATAAAGGGAGAGCCCGGGCAGGCTTATTGAGAAAATATGGCTACAGCTGTGTATCAAGGGTGGTGGTGATTATACTGCACGGTCATCACCTCTTGGGCTGAGGACTCATGGTCATGTCATGACCAAGTTCATATTTAATAAGACAGAGAGTGCCTAGAACATTGCTCTTTTTTTTGGTATGGCTTCCAAATCTCTGCCTGCCTTGTAATATCCATAGTATTTTTTTATTTAATTAGCAAGAAAAACAAATAGCTAAGTTGACAATAAATAGTTACAGGGGATTATCAAAGGGGCTCTTTGAGAATCCCCTGTAACTATTTATTGTCAAGATATGTGTTACTTATGTATGTGTGCATGTATGTGTGCATGTATGTGTGTATGTGTTGTGTAGAATTATTAGGCCTAGATTTAGAGTTCGGCGGTAAAAGGGCTGTTAACGCTCCGCGGGTTTTTTTCTGGCCGCACCATAAATTTAACTCTGGTATCGAGAGTTCAAACAAATGCTGCGTTAGGCTCCAAAAAAGGAGCGTAGAGCATATTTACCGCAAATGCAACTCTCGATACCAGAGTTGCTTACGGACGCGGCCGGCCTCAAAAACGTGCTCGTGCACGATTCTCCCATAGGAAACAATGGGGCTGTTTGAGCTGAAAAAAAACCTAACACCTGCAAAAAAGCAGCGTTCAGCTCCTAACGCAGCCCCATTGTTTCCTATGGGGAAACACTTCCTACGTCTGCACCTAACACTCTAACATGTACCCCGAGTCTAAACACCCCTAACCTTACACTTATTAACCCCTAATCTGCCGCCCCCCGCTATCGCTGACCCCTGCATTACACTTTTAACCCCTAATCTGCCGCTCCGTAAACCGCCGCCACCTACGTTATCCCTATGTACCCCTAATCTGCTGCCCTAACATCGCCGACCCCTATGTTATATTTATTAACCCCTAATCTGCCCCCCACAACGTCGCCGACACCTACCTACACTTATTAACCCCTAATCTGCCGAGCGGACCTGAGCGCTACTATAATAAATGTATTAACCCCTAATCCGCCTCACTAACCCTATCATAAATAGTATTAACCCCTAATCTGCCCTCCCTAACATCGCCGACACCTACCTTCAATTATTAACCCCTAATCTGACGACCGGAGCTCACCGCTATTCTAATAAATGTATTAACCCCTAAAGCTAAGTCTAACCCTAACACTAACACCCCCCTAAGTTAAATATAATTTTTATCTAACGTAATAAATTAACTCTTATTAAATAAATGATTCCTATTTAAAGCTAAATACTTACCTGTAAAATAAATCCTAATATAGCTACAATATAAATTACATTTATATTATAGCTATTTTAGGATTAATATTTATTTTACAGGCAACTTTGTAATTATTTTAACCAGGTACAATAGCTATTAAATAGTTAAGAACTATTTAATAGTTACCTAGTTAAAATAATTACAAAGTTGCCTGTAAAATAAATCCTAACCTAAGATATAATTAAACCTAACACTACCCTATCAATAAAATAATTAAATAAACTACCTACAATTACCTACAATTAACCTAACACTACACTATCAATAAATTAATTAAACACAATTCCTACAAATAAATACAATTAAATAAACTATCTAAAGTACAAAAAATAAAAAAGAACTAAGTTACAGAAAATAAAAAAATATTTACAAACATAAGAAAAATATTACAACAATTTTAAACTAATTACACCTACTCTAAGCCCCCTAATAAAATAACAAAGACCCCCAAAATAAAAAATTCCCTACCCTATTCTAAAATACAAAAATTACAAGCTCTTTTACCTTACCAGCCCTGAACAGGGCCCTTTGCGGGGCATGCCCCAAGAATTTCAGCTCTTTTGCCTGTAAAAAAAAACATACAATACCCCCCCCCAACATTACAACCCACCACCCACATACCCCTAATCTAACCCAAACCCCCTTAAATAAACCTAACACTAATCCCCTGAAGATCTTCCTACCTTGTCTTCACCATCCAGGTATCACCGATCCGTCCTGGCTCCAAGATCTTCATCCAACCCAAGCGGGGGTTGGCGATCCATAATCCGGTGCTCCAAAGTCTTCCTCCTATCCGGCAAGAAGAGGACATCCGGACCGGCAAACATCTTCTCCAAGCGGCATCTTCTATGTTCTTCCATCCGATGACGACCGGCTCCATCTTGAAGACCTCCAGCGCGGATCCATCCTCTTCTTCCGACGACTAGACGACGAATGACGGTTCCTTTAAGGGACGTCATCCAATATGGCGTCCCTCGAATTCCGATTGGCTGATAGGATTCTATCAGCCAATCGGAATTAAGGTAGGAATATTCTGATTGGCTGATGGAATCAGCCAATCAGAATCAAGTTCAATCCGATTGGCTGATCCAATCAGCCAATCAGATTGAGCTCGCATTCTATTGGCTGATCGGAACAGCCAATAGAATGCGAGCTCAATCTGATTGGCTGATTGGATCAGCCAATCGGATTGAACTTGATTCTGATTGGCTGATTCCATCAGCCAATCAGAAAATTCCTACCTTAATTCCGATTGGCTGATAGAATCCTATCAGCCAATCGGAATTCGAGGGACGCCATCTTGGATGACGTCCCTTAAAGGAACCGTCATTCGTCGTCTAGTCGTCGGAAGAAGAGGATGGATCCGCGCTGGAGGTCTTCAAGATGGAGCCGGTCGTCATCGGATGGAAGAACATAGAAGATGCCGCTTGGAGAAGATGTTTGCCGGTCCGGATGTCCTCTTCTTGCCGGATAGGAGGAAGACTTTGGAGCACCGGATTATGGATCGCCAACCCCCGCTTGGGTTGGATGAAGATCTTGGAGCCAGGACGGATCGGTGATACCTGGATGGTGAAGACAAGGTAGGAAGATCTTCAGGGGATTAGTGTTAGGTTTATTTAAGGGGGTTTGGGTTAGATTAGGGGTATGTGGGTGGTGGGTTGTAATGTTGGGGGGGGGGTATTGTATGTTTTTTTTTACAGGCAAAAGAGCTGAAATTCTTGGGGCATGCCCCGCAAAGGGCCCTGTTCAGGGCTGGTAAGGTAAAAGAGCTTGTAATTTTTGTATTTTAGAATAGGGTAGGGAATTTTTTATTTTGGGGGTCTTTGTTATTTTATTAGGGGGCTTAGAGTAGGTGTAATTAGTTTAAAATTGTTGTAATATTTTTCTTATGTTTGTAAATATTTTTTTATTTTCTGTAACTTAGTTCTTTTTTATTTTTTGTACTTTAGATAGTTTATTTAATTGTATTTATTTGTAGGAATTGTGTTTAATTAATTTATTGATAGTGTAGTGTTAGGTTAATTGTAGGTAATTGTAGGTAGTTTATTTAATTATTTTATTGATAGGGTAGTGTTAGGTTTAATTATATCTTAGGTTAGGATTTATTTTACAGGTAAATTTGTAATTATTTTAACTAGGTAACTATTAAATAGTTCTTAACTATTTAATAGCTATTGTACCTGGTTAAAATAATTACAAAGTTGCCTGTAAAATAAATATTAATCCTAAAATAGCTATAATATAAATGTAATTTATATTGTAGCTATATTAGGATTTATTTTACAGGTAAGTATTTAGCTTTAAATAGGAATAAGTTATTTAATAAGAGTTAATTTATTTCGTTAGATGTAAATTATATTTAACTTAGGGGGGTGTTAGTGTTAGGGTTAGACTTAGCTTTAGGGGTTAATACATTTATTAGAATAGCGGTGAGTTCCGGTCGTCAGATTAGGGGTTAATAATTGAAGGTAGGTGTCGGCGATGTTAGGGAGGGCAGATTAGGGGTTAATACTATTTATGATAGGGTTAGTGAGGCGGATTAGGGGTTAATACATTTATTATAGTAGCGCTCAGGTCCGCTCGGCAGATTAGGGGTTAATAAGTGTAGGTAGGTGTCGGCGACGTTGTGGGGGGCAGATTAGGGGTTAATAAATATAACATAGGGGTCGGCGATGTTAGGGGCAGCAGATTAGGGGTACATAGGGATAACGTAGGTGGCGGCGATTTGCGGTCGGAAGATTAGGGGTTAATTATTTTAAGTAGCTTGCGGCGACGTTGTGGGGGGCAAGTTAGGGGTTAATAAATATAATATAGGGGTCGGCGGGGTTAGGGGCAGCAGATTAGGGGTACATAAGTATAACGTAGGTGGCGGTCGGCAGATTAGGGGTTAAAAAATTTTAATCGAGTGGCGGCGATGTGGGGGGAGCTCGGTTTAGGGGTACATAGGTAGTTTATGGGTGTTAGTGTACTTTAGGGTACAGTAGTTAAGAGCTTTATAAACCGGCGTTAGCCAGAAAGCTCTTAACTCCTGCTTTTTTCAGGCGGCTGGAATCTTGTCGTTAGAGCTCTAACGCTCACTGCAGAAACGACTCTAAATACCGGCGTTAGAAAGATCCCATTGAAAAGATAGGCTACGCAAATGGCGTAGGGGGATCTGCGGTATGGAAAAGTCGCGGCTGAAAAGTGAGCGTTAGACCCTTTAATCACTGACTCCAAATACCAGCGGGCGCCCAAAACCAGCGTTAGGAGCCTCTAACGCTGGTTTTGACGGCTACCGCCGAACTCTAAATCTAGGCCTTAGTGTTTAAAAGGGCAGCTCTCTACAACTGTCACATTACACAGTTTTGTGTAAGACTGATTAAAGCTACATTTATTCAGGCAAAATCTTTTAAGTTATTGTGGCATAAAACAACTTTAGATTGTAATATAAAATATTTAACTGGACATGGAACCCAAATGTTTCCTTTCATGATTCAGATAGCACAATTTTAAACAACTTTCCAATTTACTTCTGTTATCTAATATGCTTTGTTCTCTTGATATCTGTTGTAAAAAAGGATACCTAGGTAGGCTCAAAAGCAGCAATGCACTACTGGGAATTAACTGATGTTTAGTGCCTGCACATATATGCCTCATGTCATTGACTCACCCAATATGTTCAACTAGCTCTCAGTGAGATATTGATGCTCTTTCAATAAAGAATACAAAGAGAATGAAGCAAATTTGATAATATAAGTTATATATAGATATATATACATACACACATACATTAAAATGGGCGGAGCCATCTGAGGGGCGGGGCTAGTGCTCCCCATCCTCAAAAGTCACGAGCCGCCACTGTCCCCATATGAGGCGTTAGCACAGTATATAATGTGTGTTATACCCCCATATGAGGCGTTAGCACAGTATATAATGTGTGTTACTCCCATATGAGGTGTTAGCACAGTATATAATGTGTGTTACTCCCATATGAGGCGTTAGCACAGTATATAATGTGTTATATCCCCATATGAGGCGTTAGCACAGTATATAATGTGTTTTATATCCCCATATGAGGCGTTAGCACAGTATATAATGTGTTATATCCCCATATGAGGCGTTAGCACAGTATATAATGTGTGTTATACCCCCATATGAGGCGTTAGCACAGTATATAATGTGTGTTACTCCCATATGAGGTGTTAGCACAGTATATAATGTGTGTTACCCCCATATGAGGTGTTAGCACAGTATATAATGTGTGTTACCCCCATATGAGGTGTTAGCACAGTATATAATGTGTGTTACCCCCATATGAGGTGTTAGCACAGTATATAATGTGTGTTACCCCCATATGAGGCGTTAGCACAGTATATAATGTGTGCTATATCCCCATATGAGGCGTTAGCACAGTATATAATGTGTGTTATACCCCCATGTGAGGCATTAGCACAGTATATAATGTGTGTTACCCCCATATGAGGCGTTAGCACAGTATATAATATGTGTTATATCCCCATATGAGGCGTTAGCACAGTATATAATATGTGTTATATCCCCATATGAGGCGTTAGCACAGTATATAATGTGTGTTATACCCCCATATGAGGTGTTAGCACAGTATATAATGTGTGTTATATCCCCATATGAGGCGTTAGCACAGTATATAATGTGTTATATCCCCATATGAGGCGTTAGCACAGTATATAATGTGTGTTATACCCCCATATGAGGTGTTAGCACAGTATATAATGTGTGTTATATCCCCATATGAGGTGTTAGCACAGTATATAATGTGTTATATCCCCATATGAGGCGTTAGCACAGTATATAATGTGTTATACCCCCATATGAGGCGTTAGCTCAGTATATAATGTGTGTTACTCCCATATGAGGTGTTAGCACAGTATATAATGTGTGTTACTCCCATATGAGGCGTTAGCACAGTATATAATGTGTTATATCCCCATATGAGGCGTTAGCACAGTATATAATGTGTGTTATATCCCCATATGAGGCGTTAGCACAGTATATAATGTGTTATATCCCCATATGAGGTGTTGGCACAGTATATAATGTGTGTTATACCCCCATATGAGGCGTTAGCACAGTATATAATGTGTGTTACTCCCTTATGAGGTGTTAGCACAGTATATAATGTGTGTTACCCCCATATGAGGTGTTAGCACAGTATATAATGTGTGTTACCCCCATATGAGGTGTTAGCACAGTATATAATGTGTGTTACCCCCATATGAGGTGTTAGCACAGTATATAATGTGTGTTACCCCCATATGAGGTGTTGGCACAGTATATAATGTGTGTTACCCCCATATGAGGTGTTAGCACAGTATATAATGTGTGTTACCCCCATATGAGGTGTTAGCACAGTATATAATGTGTGTTACCCCCATATGAGGTGTTAGCACAGTATATAATGTGTGTTACCCCCATATGAGGTGTTAGCACAGTATATAATGTGTGTTACCCCCATATGAGGTGTTAGCACAGTATATAATGTGTGTTACCCCCATATGAGGCGTTAGCACAGTATATAATGTGTGTTACCCCCAAATGAGGTGTTGGCACAGTATATAATGTGTGTTACTCCCATATGAGGCATTAGCACAGTATATAATGTGTGTTACTCCCATATGAGGCGTTCGCACAGTATATAATGTGTGTTACCCCCATATGAGACGTTAGCACAGTATATAATGTGTGTTACTCCCATATGAGGCGTTAGCACAGTATATAATGTGTGTTACTCCCATATGAGGCGTTAGCACAGTATATAATGTGTGTTATACCCCCATATGAGGTGTTGGTACAGTATATAATGTGTGTTACCCCCATATGAGGTGTTGGCACAGTATATAATGTGTGTTACCCCCATATGAGGTGTTAGCACAGTATATAATGTGTGTTATACCCCCATATGAGGTGTTAGCACAGTATATAATGTGTGTTATACCCCCATATGAGGCGTTAGCACAGTATATAATGTGTGTTATACCCCCATATGAGGCGTTAGCACAGTATATAATGTGTGTTATACCCCCATATGAGGCGTTAGCACAGTATATAATGTGTGTTACCCCCATATGAGGTGTTAGCACAGTATATAATGTGTGTTACTCCCATATGAGGCGTTGGCACAGTATATAATGTGTGTTATACCCCAATATGAGGCGTTAGCACAGTATATAATGTGTGTTACTCCCATATGAGGCGTTAGCACAGTATATAATGTGTGTTACTCCCATATGAGGCGTTAGCACAGCATATAATGTGTGTTACCCCCATATGAGGCGTTAGCACAGTATATAATGTGTGTTATACCCCCATATGAGGTGTTAGCACCGTATATAATGTGTGTTATACCCCAATATGAGGCGTTAGCACAGTATATAATGTGTGTTATACCCCCATATGAGGTGTTAGCACAGTATATAATGTGTGTTACTCCCATATGAGGTGTTAGCACAGTATATAATGTGTGTTACTCCCATATGAGGCGTTAGCACAGTATATAATGTGTTATATCCCCATATGAGGCGTTAGCACAGTATATAATGTGTTTTATATCCCCATATGAGGCGTTAGCACAGTATATAATGTGTTATATCCCCATATGAGGCGTTAGCACAGTATATAATGTGTGTTATACCCCCATATGAGGCGTTAGCACAGTATATAATGTGTGTTACTCCCATATGAGGTGTTAGCACAGTATATAATGTGTGTTACCCCCATATGAGGTGTTAGCACAGTATATAATGTGTGTTACCCCCATATGAGGTGTTAGCACAGTATATAATGTGTGTTACCCCCATATGAGGTGTTAGCACAGTATATAATGTGTGTTACCCCCATATGAGGCGTTAGCACAGTATATAATGTGTGCTATATCCCCATATGAGGCGTTAGCACAGTATATAATGTGTGTTATACCCCCATGTGAGGCGTTAGCACAGTATATAATGTGTGTTACCCCCATATGAGGCGTTAGCACAGTATATAATGTGTGTTATACCCCCATATGAGGCGTTAGCACAGTATATAATATGTGTTATATCCCCATATGAGGCGTTAGCACAGTATATAATATGTGTTATATCCCCATATGAGGCGTTAGCACAGTATATAATGTGTGTTATACCCCCATATGAGGTGTTAGCACAGTATATAATGTGTGTTATATCCCCATATGAGGCGTTAGCACAGTATATAATGTGTTATATCCCCATATGAGGCGTTAGCACAGTATATAATGTGTGTTATACCCCCATATGAGGTGTTAGCACAGTATATAATGTGTGTTATATCCCCATATGAGGTGTTAGCACAGTATATAATGTGTTATATCCCCATATGAGGCGTTAGCACAGTATATAATGTGTGTTATACCCCCATATGAGGCGTTAGCTCAGTATATAATGTGTGTTACTCCCATATGAGGTGTTAGCACAGTATATAATGTGTGTTACTCCCATATGAGGCGTTAGCACAGTATATAATGTGTTATATCCCCATATGAGGCGTTAGCACAGTATATAATGTGTGTTATATCCCCATATGAGGCGTTAGCACAGTATATAATGTGTTATATCCCCATATGAGGTGTTGGCACAGTATATAATGTGTGTTATACCCCCATATGAGGCGTTAGCACAGTATATAATGTGTGTTACTCCCTTATGAGGTGTTAGCACAGTATATAATGTGTGTTACCCCCATATGAGGTGTTAGCACAGTATATAATGTGTGTTACCCCCATATGAGGTGTTAGCACAGTATATAATGTGTGTTACCCCCATATGAGGTGTTAGCACAGTATATAATGTGTGTTACCCCCATATGAGGTGTTGGCACAGTATATAATGTGTGTTACCCCCATATGAGGTGTTAGCACAGTATATAATGTGTGTTACCCCCATATGAGGTGTTAGCACAGTATATAATGTGTGTTACCCCCCATATGAGGTGTTAGCACAGTATATAATGTGTGTTACCCCCATATGAGGTGTTAGCACAGTATATAATGTGTGTTACCCCCATATGAGGTGTTAGCACAGTATATAATGTGTGTTACCCCCATATGAGGCGTTAGCACAGTATATAATGTGTGTTACCCCCATATGAGGTGTTGGCACAGTATATAATGTGTGTTACTCCCATATGAGGCATTAGCACAGTATATAATGTGTGTTACTCCCATATGAGGCGTTCGCACAGTATATAATGTGTGTTACCCCCATATGAGACGTTAGCACAGTATATAATGTGTGTTACTCCCATATGAGGCGTTAGCACAGTATATAATGTGTGTTACTCCCATATGAGGCGTTAGCACAGTATATAATGTGTGTTATACCCCCATATGAGGTGTTGGTACAGTATATAATGTGTGTTACCCCCATATGAGGTGTTGGCACAGTATATAATGTGTGTTACCCCCATATGAGGTGTTAGCACAGTATATAATGTGTGTTATACCCCCCATATGAGGTGTTAGCACAGTATATAATGTGTGTTATACCCCCATATGAGGCGTTAGCACAGTATATAATGTGTGTTATACCCCCATATGAGGCGTTAGCACAGTATATAATGTGTGTTATACCCCCATATGAGGCGTTAGCACAGTATATAATGTGTGTTACCCCCATATGAGGTGTTAGCACAGTATATAATGTGTGTTACTCCCATATGAGGCGTTGGCACAGTATATAATGTGTGTTATACCCCAATATGAGGCGTTAGCACAGTATATAATGTGTGTTACTCCCATATGAGGCGTTAGCACAGTATATAATGTGTGTTACTCCCATATGAGGCGTTAGCACAGCATATAATGTGTGTTACCCCCATATGAGGCGTTAGCACAGTATATAATGTGTGTTATACCCCCATATGAGGTGTTAGCACCGTATATAATGTGTGTTATACCCCAATATGAGGCGTTAGCACAGTATATAATGTGTGTTATACCCCCATATGAGGTGTTAGCACAGTATATAATGTGTGTTACTCCCATATGAGGTGTTAGCACAGTATATAATGTGTGTTACTCCCATATGAGGCGTTAGCACAGTATATAATGTGTTATATCCCCATATGAGGCGTTAGCACAGTATATAATGTGTTTTATATCCCCATATGAGGCGTTAGCACAGTATATAATGTGTTATATCCCCATATGAGGCGTTAGCACAGTATATAATGTGTGTTATACCCCCATATGAGGCGTTAGCACAGTATATAATGTGTGTTACTCCCATATGAGGTGTTAGCACAGTATATAATGTGTGTTACCCCCATATGAGGTGTTAGCACAGTATATAATGTGTGTTACCCCCATATGAGGTGTTAGCACAGTATATAATGTGTGTTACCCCCCATATGAGGTGTTAGCACAGTATATAATGTGTGTTACCCCCCATATGAGGCGTTAGCACAGTATATAATGTGTGCTATATCCCCATATGAGGCGTTAGCACAGTATATAATGTGTGTTATACCCCCATGTGAGGCGTTAGCACAGTATATAATGTGTGTTACCCCCCATATGAGGCGTTAGCACAGTATATAATGTGTGTTATACCCCCATATGAGGCGTTAGCACAGTATATAATATGTGTTATATCCCCATATGAGGCGTTAGCACAGTATATAATATGTGTTATATCCCCATATGAGGCGTTAGCACAGTATATAATGTGTGTTATACCCCCATATGAGGTGTTAGCACAGTATATAATGTGTGTTATATCCCCATATGAGGCGTTAGCACAGTATATAATGTGTTATATCCCCATATGAGGCGTTAGCACAGTATATAATGTGTGTTATACCCCCATATGAGGTGTTAGCACAGTATATAATGTGTGTTATATCCCCATATGAGGTGTTAGCACAGTATATAATGTGTTATATCCCCATATGAGGCGTTAGCACAGTATATAATGTGTGTTATACCCCCATATGAGGCGTTAGCTCAGTATATAATGTGTGTTACTCCCATATGAGGTGTTAGCACAGTATATAATGTGTGTTACTCCCATATGAGGCGTTAGCACAGTATATAATGTGTTATATCCCCATATGAGGCGTTAGCACAGTATATAATGTGTGTTATATCCCCATATGAGGCGTTAGCACAGTATATAATGTGTTATATCCCCATATGAGGTGTTGGCACAGTATATAATGTGTGTTATACCCCCATATGAGGCGTTAGCACAGTATATAATGTGTGTTACTCCCTTATGAGGTGTTAGCACAGTATATAATGTATGTTACCCCCATATGAGGTGTTAGCACAGTATATAATGTGTGTTACCCCCATATGAGGTGTTAGCACAGTATATAATGTGTGTTACCCCCATATGAGGTGTTAGCACAGTATATAATGTGTGTTACCCCCATATGAGGTGTTGGCACAGTATATAATGTGTGTTACCCCCCATATGAGGTGTTAGCACAGTATATAATGTGTGTTACCCCATATGAGGTGTTAGCACAGTATATAATGTGTGTTACCCCCATATGAGGTGTTAGCACAGTATATAATGTGTGTTACCCCCATATGAGGTGTTAGCACAGTATATAATGTGTGTTACCCCCATATGAGGTGTTAGCACAGTATATAATGTGTGTTACCCCCATATGAGGCGTTAGCACAGTATATAATGTGTGTTACCCCCATATGCGGTGTTGGCACAGTATATAATGTGTGTTACTCCCATATGAGGCATTAGCACAGTATATAATGTGTGTTACTCCCATATGAGGCGTTAGCACAGTATATAATGTGTGTTACCCCCATATGAGACGTTAGCACAGTATATAATGTGTGTTACTCCCATATGAGGCGTTAGCACAGTATATAATGTGTGTTACTCCCATATGAGGCGTTAGCACAGTATATAATGTGTGTTATACCCCCATATGAGGTGTTGGTACAGTATATAATGTGTGTTACCCCCATATGAGGCGTTAGCACAGTATATAATGTGTGTTACCCCCATATGAGGTGTTAGCACAGTATATAATGTGTGTTACCCCCATATGAGGTGTTGGCACAGTATATAATGTGTGTTACCCCCCATATGAGGTGTTAGCACAGTATATAATGTGTGTTATACCCCCATATGAGGTGTTAGCACAGTATATAATGTGTGTTATACCCCCATATGAGGCGTTAGCACAGTATATAATGTGTGTTATACCCCCATATGAGGCGTTAGCACAGTATATAATGTGTGTTATACCCCCATATGAGGCGTTAGCACAGTATATAATGTGTGTTACCCCCATATGAGGTGTTAGCACAGTATATAATGTGTGTTACTCCCATATGAGGCGTTGGCACAGTATATAATGTGTGTTATACCCCAATATGAGGCGTTAGCACAGTATATAATGTGTGTTACTCCCATATGAGGCGTTAGCACAGTATATAATGTGTGTTACTCCCATATGAGGCGTTAGCACAGCATATAATGTGTGTTACCCCCATATGAGGCGTTAGCACAGTATATAATGTGTGTTATACCCCCATATGAGGTGTTAGCACCGTATATAATGTGTGTTATACCCCAATATGAGGCGTTAGCACAGTATATAATGTGTGTTATACCCCCATATGAGGTGTTAGCACAGTATATAATGTGTGTTATACCCCCATATGAGGTGTTAGCACAGTATATAATGTGTGTTGGTACAGTATATAATGTGTGTTTCCCCCATATGAGGTTTTAGCACAGTATATAATGTGTGTTACTCCCATATGAGGTGTTAGCACAGTATATAATGTGTGTTTCCCCCATATGAGGTGTTAGCACAGTATATAATGTGCGTTACCCCCATATGAGGTGTTGGTACAGTATATAATGTGTGTTACCCCCATATGAGGTGTTAGCACAGTATATAATGTGTGTTACTCCCATATGAGGCGTTAGCACAGTATATAATGTGTGTTATACCCCCATATGAGGTGTTAGCACAGTATATAATGTGTGTTACCCCCATATGAGGTGTTAGCACAGTATATAATGTGTGTTAACCCCATACGAGGCCTTTGCGTCTTTTTTCAACCTTATCTACTATGTTACTATGTTACTATGTGTTATACCCCCATATGAGGTGTTAGCACAGTATATAATGTGTGTTATACCCCCATATGAGGTGTTAGCACAGTATATAATGTGTGTTAACCCCATACGAGGCCTTTGCGCCCTGTATAAAGCGTTAAGATCTGTGTTTTGCAGATGATTGAGCTGCACAGAGTCACTGCACCATTTGTGAAGCTTGTTTGAGTTTGCAGTGTGGTCTGATCTAATATAAAAGCTGATAATAAATAAATGAATGTAGTTACGTACGTGTGCGCTCACAAGCAGCCTGATTATCTCCAGATCAGTCCCTGAGGAAGCTCTTGGAGATGAAGGTCATCGTACTGTAAAACTGCCAATCTCACCTCTATATGTAGTGTTTTATTAGTTGTATATCCGTACCCTGCAAATGTGCTGTATACACATACCCTGGAAATGTGCTGTATACACGTACCCTGCAAATGTGCTGTATACACGTACCCTGCAAATGTGCTGTATACACGTACCCTGCAAATGTGCTGTATACACATACCCTGCAAATGTGCTGTATACACGTACCCTGCAAATGTGCTGTATACACGTACCCTGCAAATGTGCTGTATACACGTACCCTGCAAATGTGCTGTATACACGTACCCTGCAAATGTGCTGTA
>NC_069507.1:10016812-10081238 GCF_027579735.1 Bombina bombina
TTTTATTTTTTGTAACTTAGTGTTTATTTTTTTGTGTAACTTAGTGTTTGTTATTTTTTGTAACTTAGTTGTTAGTTTTTGGTAAGTTAGTAATTTTTTAGTGTAGATTTAAATTATTTGAGATGGGTTAGGTGTTTAAATATAGAATATAGTTAAATTTAATTTGTATTTAAATGTAATTTTAGTATAAAAGTTAGGTTAGATTAATTTTTATTTTAATATAGTTTAATGTAATTTTAGTTTAAAACTTAGGTTAGATTAATTATTAATTTTATATAGTTTAATGTAATTAATTTTATTATAATAGTTAGGGTAGATTAATTATTAGTTTAATATAGTTTATTGTAATTTTAGTATAATAGTTAGGTTAGATTAATTATTAGTTTAATATAGTTTAATGTAATTTTATTATAATAGTTAGGGTAGATTAATTATTAGTTTAATATAGTTTATTGTAATTTTAGTATAATAGTTAGGGTAGGTTAATTATTAGTTTAATATAGTTTAATGTAATTTTAAAGGCAAGTTTAAATTTATTATAAGATAGGGATGAGTTAATAAGCAAAGACAAAGAGAGGGCGCCTCATAGTGTAATCCTGTTTCATGAAATCGGAGGTACAGTGGTAATGATTATGCTTACCAGAAATGTAGGCACCGTACTGTGACCGGTGCAAATCAGCAGGCTAGCACTTAACAGTGGCTAGTACAATGTAGCCGGTTCCACTGGTAGTAATCACCGCTGTATTTTGGTGCTGCACGGCTGTTAGTGATAATAGATATATTACTATATTGGCTGTAGAGTAATATCAAAACGAGGACAACTTCCAATATTAAAAGTTTAAAAACGCTTTATTGTATCAAAGCAATGCGTTTCTCAACCAAAACACTGGTCGTTTCTTCAGGCAATTAAAAGCGAATATAAAACATTACAAATGGTAACAATATATACATTTGTGGTCAATGGAAAACGGAAGTTGTCACTCATACAAAGGCCAATGGAGAACCAGCAAATCTATTCAAAACTAGAGGATACAAGGATTGTTAAAGGGATGTTATAACAGGTGTTACAAATTCACCCCTTAGTCACTGCTCCTAGACTGACCCAAAGTCGTTTGGCTAGTTCAGTGAATTTTCCCCCTCCCTCATTATTGTATGAAATAAAAAATTATAAAAAAAATCTATATATTGCATATTATACCTTTAAACGCTGGTTGTAAATGTTTTTCTTATAATTAATGTGGTCATTTTTGTTGAATAAAAAAACATCGATAAATATATATACACTGATATTTGATGATTATTCTGGTGTGTAAAATAACAAATTTTACTCTTCTCTATGTATTATTATAATTAGAAAAAATGATATAAGACAGTACAAAAGAGCGATCTGCAACTGTATATTTCTGTGATTTTTTTAATAAAAAATAATAAGAAAAGAACGAGCGTTCCAAAGATGTTCATATTAGGATTCTGATGGGCGCTAGCTAAAAATACATCATCACAATTTGCAAAAAAGTGAAGGAATATATGGAATGATAATCTACTAAAGTATGGATTGACTAAAAAATGTACATTTCAAAGATGATCATATTCAAATTCTACTGGGAGCTAGCTAAAACATGACCATAAATGCACTGCCAATTCCTTAGAAAACAATCTTAGTCATTCTGTTCTTCTATCTCAAAGGAACACTAAACCCAAAAACTTTCTTTCATTATTCAGATAGAGAATACAATTTTAAACAACATTCCAATGTACTTCTATTATCTAATTTGCTTCATTCTTTAAATATCCTTTGTTAAAGGAATAGCAATGCACATGGGTGAGCCAATCACACGAGGCATCTATGTGCAGCAACCAATCAGCAGCTACTGAGCCTATCTAGATATGCTTTTCAGCAAAGTATATCAATAGAATGAAGCAAATTAGATAATAAAAGTAAATTAGAAAGTTGTTTAAAATTGTAAATTTTAGAAAGAAAAAATTTGGGTTTAATGTCCCTTTAAAGAAATCTCTTGGATTATTCTCTGAAACCGATCTTTTCGGTCATTGTCTTCTTTTAATTTTGGAAAACTTACATGGATACAATCTGCTGAATTTGTATGAAATTCCCTTGTCTATTGATGGTCTAGAGAAAAACTGAAGTGTATAGTTTGTTTACAAATTAGAAAGCCAGATTACCAAAAGAGATTCATTATCTAGTGGGAGCTAGCTGTCTGTTATATTAGTGTGTATATTGTTCATAGTTTATATGTCCAAAAAATGCATTTATATTTTAAACCATTGTTCATGATGGTACCCTGGAATTATGAATTGAAAATAGAAATATACATAATTCATATAAATCAGTATATGCATAAGTGTATAATGGACCACAGGTTATTGATGATGGACCACAGGTTCTCAATGGGGTTCAGATCAGGTGAACAAGGAGGCCATGTCATTAGATTTTCTTCTTTTATACCCTTTCTTGCCAGCCACGCTGTGGAGTACTTGGACGCGTGTGATGGAGCATTGTCCTGCATGAAAATCATGTTTTTCTTGAAGGATGCAGACTTCTTCCTGTACCACTGCTTGAAGAAGGTGTCTTCCAGAAACTGGCAGTAGGACTGGGAGTTGAGCTTGACTCCATCCTCAACCCGAAAAGGCCCCACAAGCTCATCTTTGATGATACCAGCCCAAACCAGTACTCCACTTCCACCTTGCTGGCGTCTGAGTCGGACTGGAGCTCTCTGCCCTTTACCAATCCAGCCACGGGCCCATCCATCTGGCCCATCAAGACTCACTCTCATTTCACCAGTCCATAAAACCTTAGAAAAATCAGTCTTGAGATATTTCTTGGCCCAGTCTTGACGTTTCAGCTTGTGTGTCTTGTTCAGTGGTGGTCGTCTTTCAGCCTTTCTTACCTTGGCCATGTCTCTGAGTATTGCACACCTTGTGCTTTTGGGCACTCCAGTGATGTTGCAGCTCTGAAATATGGCCAAACTGGTGGCAAGTGGCATCTTGGCAGCTGCACGCTTGACTTTTCTCAGTTCATGGGCAGTTATTTTGCACCTTGGTTTTTCCACACGCTTCTTGCGACCCTGTTGACTATTTTGAATGAAACGCTTGATTGTTCGATGATCACGCTTCAGAAGCTTTGCAATTTTAAGAGTGCTGCATCCCTCTGCAAGATATCTCACTATTTTTGACTTTTCTGAGCCTGTCAAGACCTTCTTTTGACCCATTTTGCCAAAGGAAAGGAAGTTGCCTAATAATTATGCACACCTGATATAGGGTGTGGATGTCATTAGACCACACCCCTTCTCATTACAGAGATGCACATCACCTAATATGCTTAATTGGTAGTAGGCTTTCGAGCCTATACAGCTTGGAGTAAGACAACATGCATAAAGAGGATGATGTGGTCAAAATACTCATTTGCCTAATAATTCTGCACTCCCTGTGTATATATATATATATATATATATATGTGTGTGTGTGTGTGTTTATATATGTGTGTGTGTTTATATATGTGTGTGTGTATATATATATATATGTGTGTGTGTGTGTGTGTGAATATATATATATATATATATATATATATCTATCTGTGTGTTCATATATGTGTGTGTATGTATATATGTGTGTTGTGTATATATACATATATATATGTGTGTGTGTTTATATTTGTGTGTGGGAGCTGTGCATGACATCATCAATAACTAATGACATGAAAATATGTGTGTATACAGTTTGTGCAGCAATATATATTAATGAAATGTGTTGGTAGTGAGCAGAAGTTATATGCGAGGGAGAAGACAGAGCTGTGTTGTAAGAAGAAGGGATGAGAGGATAAGGAGGAGACTGTGTGCATGGGAGAGGGGGACTGAGAGGGTGTGCATGGGATGATACACACGTATGTCTGTTACTTCCTGTCTGCACCAGGTGAGATACTGAGTGCTTGTGGTCTACAGGTGATACACACGTATGTCTGTTACTTCCTGTCTGCACCAGGTGAGATACTGAGTGCTTGTGGTCTACAGGTGATACACACGTATGTCTGTTACTTCCTGTCTGCACCAGGTGAGATACTGAGTGCTTGTGGTCTACAGGTGATACACACGTATGTCTGTTACTTCCTGTCTGCACCAGGTGAGATACTGAATGCTTGTGGTCTACAGGTGATACACACGTATGTCTGTTACTTCCTGTCTGCACCAGGTGAGATACTGAATGCTTGTGGTCTACAGGTGATACACACGTATGTCTGTTACTTCCTGTCTGCACCAGGTGAGATACTGAATGCTTGTGGTCTACAGGTGATACACACGTATGTCTGTTACTTCCTGTCTGCACCAGGTGAGATACTGAGTGCTTGTGGTCTACAGGTGATACACACGTATGTCTGTTACTTCCTGTCTGCACCAGGTGAGATACTGAATGCTTGTGGTCTACAGGTGATACACACGTATGTCTGTTACTTCCTGTCTGCATCAGGTGAGATACTGAATGCTTGTGGTCTACAGGTGATACACACGTATGTCTGTTACTTCCTGTCTGCACCAGGTGAGATACTGAATGCTTGTGGTCTACAGGTGATACACACGTATGTCTGTTACTTCCTGTCTGCACCAGGTGAGATACTGAATGCTTGTGGTCTACAGGTGATACACACGTATGTCTGTTACTTCCTGTCTGCACCAGTTGAGATACTGAATGCTTGTGGTCTACAGGTGATACACACGTATGTCTGTTACTTCCTGTCTGCGGCAGTTGAGATACTGAATGCTTGTGGTCTACAGGTGATACACACGTAAGTCTGTTACTTCCTGTCTGCACCAGGTGAGATACTGAATGCTTGTGGTCTACAGGTGATACACACGTATGTCTGTTACTTCCTGTCTGCACCAGTTGAGATACTGAATGCTTGTGGTCTACAGGTGATACACACGTATGTCTGTTACTTCCTGTCTGCGGCAGGTGAGATACTGAGTGCTTGTGGTCTACAGGTGATACACACGTATGTCTGTTACTTCCTGTCTGCGGCAGGTGAGATACTGAATGCTTGTGGTCTACAGGTGATACACACGTATGTCTGTTACTTTCTGTCTGCACCAGGTGAGATACTGAATGCTTGTGGTCTACAGGTGATACACACGTATGTCTGTTACTTCCTGTCTGCACCAGTTGAGATACTGAATGCTTGTGGTCTACAGGTGATACACACATATGTCTGTTACTTCCTGTCTGCACCAGGTGAGATACTGAGTGCTTGTGGTCTACAGGTGATACACACGTATGTCTGTTACTTCCTGTCTGCGGCAGGTGAGATACTAAGTGTTTGTGGTCTACAGGTGATACACACGTATGTCTGTTACTTCCTGTCTGCGGCAGGTGAGATACTGAGTGCTTGTGGTCTACAGGTGATACACACGTATGTCTGTTACTTCCTGTCTGCACCAGGTGATATACTGAGTGCTTGTGGTCTACAGGTGATACACACGTATGTCTGTTACTTCCTGTCTGCAGCAGGTGAGATACTGAATGCTTGTGGTCTACAGGTGATACACACGTATGTCTGTTACTTCCTGTCTGCACCAGGTGAGATACTGAATGCTTGTGGTCTACAGGTGATACACACGTATGTCTGTTACTTCCTGTCTGCACCAGGTGAGATACTGAGTGCTTGTGGTCTACAGGTGATACACACGTATGTCTGTTACTTCCTGTCTGCACCAGGTGAGATACTGAGTGCTTGTGGTCTACAGGTGATACACACGTATGTCTGTTACTTCCTGTCTGCACCAGTTGAGATACTGAATGCTTGTGGTCTACAGGGGATACACACGTATGCCTGGGAGCCGCCAAGTGATAGCACGATTCATCTAAGTTTTGCTGCAAAATTTAGCGTGCGGGGTACTGTGGGTAAATACTGATTCATTTAAAAAGTGTAATTTTTTTTTTGGGGGGGGAAGGTTACTTGTACAGCAGAATACCTTGAGTCACGGTGTGACAGGACAAAATGGCTGAGGTCCATTGTATATTAGCTAAGGACAGGCAACAGTGAATATATTTGTGTAACTGATTCCTGAAGATAACACAGATTATTTGTCTTCTTGTAGGTTATTACTCTGGAATGACTGAGCTTCGGGATTTACGCTGAGCCCAGAAGACGTGTGTGGTGTTTCCGAGTGACACGTGAGTATTGTGACCAGTCGTTCCCTTGGCAGACACAGTGTGCAAGACCCCAGGCATACACTGAGCTTTGACCTGTTAATACTCACTAGTCACATAGTGTAATGTTGTCATAATTTGCACATTTCAAAATCATTATCTACAAATATTTGTGTTATTTGTCTTCCTTATGTGTCTAATAAGCCAGTGCCATCTAGTGTGGGTATAACTTACACATGATATAGATTCATACAGATGTGTGTAATGGTCTTCAGGGGAAGCTAATTTGTGTAACGGTGGTGTGGGTGGGCATTCCTCTAAACAGGTGGTGTGGGCGAGCATTCCTCTGATCAGGTGGTGTGGGTGGGTATTCCTCTGATCAGGTGGTGTGGGCGGGTATTCCTCTGATCAGGTGGTGTGGGCGGGTATTCCTCTGATTTGGTTGTGTGGGCAGGCATTCCTCTGATCAGGTGGTGTGGGCGAGCTTCCTCTGATTAGGTGGTGAGGGCAGGCATTCCTCTGATTAGGTGGTGTGGGCGGGCATTCCTCTGATTAGGTGGTGAGGGCGGTCATTCCTCTGATTAGTTGGTGTGGGCGGGTATTCCTCTTATCAGATGGTGTGGGCGGGTATTCCTCTGATCTGGTCCTGTGGGCGGGCATTCCTCTTATCAGGTGGTATGGGAGGGCATTCCTCTGATCAGGTGGTGTGGGCGGGCATTCCTCTTATCAGGTGGTATGGGTGGGCATTCCTATGATCCGGTGGTGTTGGCAGGCATTCCTCTGATCAGGTGGTGTTGGCAGACAGTCCTCTGATCAGGTGGTGTGGGCGGGCATTCCTCGGATCAGGTTGTGTTGGTAGACAGTCCTCTGATCAGGTGGTGTGGGCGGGTATTCCTCTGATCAGGTGGTGTGGGCGGGTATTCCTATGATCAGGTGGTGTAGACAGGCATTCCTCTGATCAGGTGGTGTGGGCGGACATTCCTCTGATCAGGTGGTGTGGGCGGGCATTCCTATGATCAGGTGGTGTTGGCAGGCATTCCTCTGATCAGGTGGTGTTGGCAGACAGTCCTCTGATCAGGTGGTGTTGGCAGACAGTCCTCTGATCAGGTGGTATGGGTGGGCATTCCTATGATCCGGTGGTGTTGGCAGGCATTCCTCTGATCAGGTGGTGTTGGCAGGCATTCCTCTGATCAGGTGGTGTGGGTGGGCATTCCTATAATCAGGTGGTGTGGGCGGGCATTCCTCTGATCAGGTGGTGTTGGCAGGCATTCCTCTGATCAGGTGGTGTAGACAGGCATTCCTCTGATCAGGTGGTGTGGGCGGACATTCCTCTGATCAGGTGGTGTGGGCGGGCATTCCTATGATCAGGTGGTGTTGGCAGGCATTCCTCTGATCAGGTGGTGTTGGCAGACAGTCCTCTGATCAGGTGGTGTTGGCAGACAGTCCTCTGATCAGGTGGTATGGGTGGGCATTCCTATGATCCGGTGGTGTTGGCAGGCATTCCTCTGATCAGGTGGTGTTGGCAGACAGTCCTCTGATCAGGTGGTGTGGGCGGGCATTCCTCGGATCAGGTTGTGTTGGTAGACAGTCCTCTGATCAGGTGGTGTGGGCGGGTATTCCTATGATCAGGTGGTGTAGACAGGCATTCCTCTGATCAGGTGGTGTGGGCGGACATTCCTCTGATCAGGTGGTGTGGGCGGGCATTCCTCTGATCAGGTGGTGTGGGCGGGCATTCCTCGGATCAGGTGGTGTTGGCAGACAGTCCTCTGATCAGGTGGTGTTGGCAGACAGTCCTCTGATCAGGTGGTGTGGGCGGGCATTCCTTGGATCAGGTGGTGTTGGCAGACATTCATCTGATCAGTTGGTGTTGGCAGACAGTCCTCTGATCAGGTGGTGTTTGTGGGCATTCCTCTGATCAGGTGGTGTTGGCAGGCATTCCTCTGATCAGGTGGTGTTGGCAGGCATTCCTCTGATCAGGTGGTGTGGGTGGGCATTCCTATAATCAGGTGGTGTAGACAGGCATTCCTCTGATCAGGTGGTGTTGGCAGGCATTCCTCTGATCAGGTGGTGTTGGCAGGCATTCCTCTGATCAGGTGGTGTGGGCGGGCAGTCCTCTGATCAGGTGGTGTTGGCTGGCATTCCTCTGATCAGGTGGCGTTGGCGGGCATTCCTCTGATCAGGTGGTGTGTGCGGGCTTCCTCTGATCAGTTGGTGTTGGCAGACATTCCTCTGATCAGGTGGTGTTGGCAGACATTCCTCTGATCAGGTGGTGTAGACAGACATTCCTCTGATCAGGTGGGGTAGAAAGGCATTCCTCTGATCAGGTGGTGTAGACAGACATTCCTCTGATCAGGTGGTGTGGGCGGGCATTCCTCTGATCAGGTGGTGTAGACAGGCATTCCTCTGATCAGGTGGTGTAGACAGGCATTCCTCTGATCAGGTGGTGTAGACAGGCATTCCTCGGATCAGGTGGTGTAGACAGGCATTCCTCTGATCAGGTGGTGTTGGCAGACAGTCCTCTGATCAGGTGGTGTTGGCAGACAGTCCTCTGATCAGGTGGTGTTTGTGGGCATTCCTCTGATCAGGTGGTGTTGGCAGGCATTCCTCTGATCCGGTGGTGTTTTCAGGCATTCCTCTGATCAGGTGGTGTTGGCAGGCATTCCTCTGATCAGGTGGTGTTGACGGGCATTTCTCTGATCAGTTGGTGTTGGCAGGCATTTCTCTGATCAGTTGGTGTTGGCAGGCATTTCTCTGATCAGTTGGTGTTGGCAGGCATTTCTCTGATCAGTTGGTGTTGGCAGGCATTCCTCTGATCAGGTGGTGTTGGCAGACATTCCTCTGATCAGGTGGTGTTGGCAGGCATTCCTCTGATCAGGTGGTGTAGACAGGCATTCCTCTGATCAGGTGGTGTTGGCAGGCAAACCTCTGATCAGGTGTTGTTGGTGGGCATTCCTCTGATCAGGTGGTATAGGCAGGCATTCTTTTGATCAGGTGGTGTGGGTGGGCATTCCTCTGATCAGGTGGTGTAGACAGGCATTCCTCTGATCAGGTGGTGTGGGCGGGCATTCCTCTGATCAGGTGGTGTGGGCGGGCATTCCTCTGATGAGGTGGTGTAGACGGGCATTCCTCTGATCAGGTGGTGTGGGCGGGCATTCCTCTGATCAGGTGGTGTTGGCGGGCATTCCTCTGATCAGGTGGTGTTGGCGGGCATTCCTCTGATCAGGTGGTGTGGGCGGGCATTCCTCTGATCAGGTGGTGTTGGCGGGCATTCCTCTGATCAGGTGGTGTTGGCAGACATTCCTCTGATCAGGTGGTGTTGGCAGACAGTCCTCTGATCAGGTGGTGTTGGCAGGCATTCCTCTGATCAGGTGGTGTTGGCAGACATTCCTCTGATCAGGTGGTGTTGGCAGGCATTCCTCTGATCAGGTGGTGTAGACAGGCATTCCTCTGATCAGGTGGTGTTGGCAGACAGTCCTCTGATCAGGTGGTGTTGGCAGACATTCCTCTGATCAGGTGGTGTTGGCAGGCATTCCTCTGATCAGGTGTTGTTGGTGGGCATTCCTCTGATCAGGTGGTGTGGGCGGGCATTCTTCTTATCAGGACATCAGGTGGTATGGGCAGGCATTCTTTTGATCAGGTGGTGTGGGTGGGCATTCCTCTGATCAGGTGGTGTAGACAGGCATTCCTCTGATCAGGTGGTGTGGGCGGGCATTCCTCTGATCAGGTGGTGTAGACAGGCATTCCTCTGATCAGGTGGTGTTGGCAGACAGTCCTCTGATCAGGTGGTGTTGGCAGACAGTCCTCTGATCAGGTGGTGTGGGCGGGCATTCCTCGGATCAGGTGGTGTTGGCAGACATTCCTCTGATCAGGTGGTGTTGGCAGACAGTCCTCTGATCAGGTGGTGTTTGTGGGCATTCCTCTGATCAGGTGGTGTTGGCAGGCATTCCTCTGATCCGGTGGTGTTTTCAGGCATTCCTCTGATCAAGGTGGTGTTGGCAGGCATTCCTCTGATCAGGTGGTGTGGGCGGGCATTCCTCTGATCAGGTGGTGTAGACAGACATTCCTCTGATCAGGTGGTGTAGACAGACATTCCTCTGATCAGGTGGTGTAGACAGGCATTCCTCTGATCAGGTGGTGTTGGCAGACATTCCTCTGATCAGGTGTTGTTGGTGGGCATTCCTCTGATCAGGTGGTGTAGACAGACATTCCTCTGATCAGGTGGTGTAGACAGACATTCCTCTGATCAGGTGGTGTAGACAGACATTCCTCTGATCAGGTGGTGTAGACAGACATTCCTCTGATCAGGTGGTGTAGACAGACATTCCTCTGATCAGGTGGTGTAGACAGGCATTCCTCTGATCAGGTGGTGTAGACAGACATTCCTCTGATCAGGTGGTGTAGACAGGCATTCCTCTGATCAGGTGGTGTTGGCAGGCATTCCTCTGATCCGGTGGTGTTTTCAGGCATTCCTCTGATCAGGTGGTGTTGGCAGGCATTCCTCTGATCAGGTGGTGTGGGCGGGCATTCCTCTGATCAGGTGGTGTAGACAGACATTCCTCTGATCAGGTGGTGTAGACAGACATTCCTCTGATCAGGTGGTGTAGACAGGCATTCCTCTGATCAGGTGGTGTTGGCAGACATTCCTCTGATCAGGTGTTGTTGGTGGGCATTCCTCTGATCAGGTGGTGTAGACAGACATTCCTCTGATCAGGTGGTGTAGACAGACATTCCTCTGATCAGGTGGTGTAGACAGACATTCCTCTGATCAGGTGGTGTAGACAGGCATTCCTCTGATCAGGTGGTGTAGACAGACATTCCTCTGATCAGGTGTTGTTGATGGGCATTCCTCTGATCAGGTGGTGTAGACAGACATTCCTCTGATCAGGTGGTGTAGACAGACATTCCTCTGATCAGGTGGTGTAGACAGGCATTCCTCTGATCAGGTGGTGTAGACAGACATTCCTCTGATCAGGTGGTGTAGACAGGCATTCCTCTGATCAGGTGGTGTTGGCAGACATTCCTCTGATCAGGTGGTGTTGGCAGGCAGTCCTCTGATCAGGTGGTGTTGGCAGGCATTCCTCTGATCAGGTGGTGTAGACAGGCATTCCTCTGATCAGGTGGTGTAGACAGGCATTCCTCTGATCAGGTGGTGTAGACAGGCATTCCTCTGATCAGGTGGTGTAGGCAGGCATTCCTCTGATCAGGTGGTGTTGGCAGGCATTCCTCTGATCAGGTGGTGTAGACAGGCATCCCTCTGATCAGGTGGTGTAGACAGGCATTCCTCTGATCAGGTGGTGTAGACAGGCATTCCTCTGATCAGGTGGTGTAGACAGGCATTCCTCTGATCAGGTGGTGTTGGCGGGCATTCCTCTGATCAGGTGTTGTTGGCGGGCATTCCTCTGATCAGGTGGTGTAGACAGGCATTCCTCTGATCAGGTGGTGTTGGCGGGCATTCCTCTGATCAGGTGTTGTTGGCGGGCATTCCTCTGATCAGGTGGTGTGGGCGGGCATTCTTCTTATCAGGACATCAGGTGGTATGGGCAGGCATTCTTTTGATCAGGTGGTGTGGGTGGGCATTCCTCTGATCAGGTGGTGTGGGCAGGCATTCCTCTGATCAGGTGGTGTGGGCGGGCATTCCTCTGATCAGGTGTTGTGGGTGGGCATTCCTCTGATCAGGTGGTAGCTTGGGCATTCCTCTGATCAGGTGGTAGCTTGGGCATTCCTCTGATCAGGTGGTAGCTTGGGCATTCCTCTGATCAGGTGGTAGCTTGGGCATTCCTCTGATTAGGTGGTAGCTTGGGCATTCCTCTGATCAGGTGGTAACTTGGGCATTCCTCTGATCAGGTGGTAACTTGGGCATTCCTCTGATCAGGTGGTAGCTTGGGCATTCCTCTGATCAGGTGGTGTGGGCGGGCATTCCTCTGATCAGGTGGTAGCTTGGGCATTCCTCTGATCAGGTGGTAGCTTGGGCATTCCTCTGATCAGGTGGTAGCTTGGGCATTCCTCTGATTAGGTGGTAGCTTGGGCATTCCTCTGATCAGGTGGTAACTTGGGCATTCCTCTGATCAGGTGGTAACTTGGGCATTCCTCTGATCAGGTGGTAGCTTGGGCATTCCTCTGATCAGGTGGTGTGGGCGGGCATTCCTCTGATCAGGTGGTAGCTTGGGCATTCCTTGTGTCTTTATTGTAGTGTTAGGACATTACTGTGATCTGGTAAACAGTATTTTGCTTCATTTCGGGTTTCTGCCAAATGCAAACTATTCTAATCCCATCTTGTTGACAAATCCCTCTTGAGCAGCCCTAACAGCCATTTAATCTCTATGCTGCAATGCCAGTTATTTATACAGCGTGACATCTCAGATGTGCCTCTTTTTATCACTTGGCGACAACTTGTCACAGACTTGTTTACAATCTGATCCCTTGGAACCTGACTCCGGGTCACTGTGTGGGAATGTGCTGGCACATTGTTATAGGTCTGACTGCAGCTGGGGGGTCTCTGGGAAATAAATGGTAAAGATGCTGAGCAGGGAAGGATAATACAGTTGTGCCCTTGATATCAGAAGCTCTGGCAGGACCGGGATCCAAACGTCCCACAAACACCATGTTCAGCTGTTTTACCCACATCTAACTACAGATCCTTCTGCTGCGTTTCATGGGCTGGGACCTATTCATATACATGGCATATTGTGCATCAACCTCACAATCTGGGGAATTGTTCATTGCAGTGTGATTAGTCTCACACTTGTGCACATTCTGTCAAAATAGTGTAATTCTGTAGTGATAACTGTGACTATTCCCTTCCCCCTCTGCTGGAATATTATGCTGTTTCTGTTAAGCAAATCATGTCCTCAAGTTCTGCTATTCAGAGCATGGACTCTCTGTATAATGAGTACCCTGGCCCCTCAGGGTCTGTATAGTGAGTGCCCTGGCCCCTCAGAGTCTGTATAATGAGTATACTGGCCTCTCAGGGTCTTTATAGTAAGTGTCCTGGCCTCTCAGGGTCTGTATAATGAGTATACTGGCCTCTCAGGGTCTGTATAATGAGTATACTGGCCTCTCAGGGTCTTTATAGTAAGTGTCCTGGCCTCTCAGGGTCTGTATAGTGTGTCCTGGCCTCTCAGGGTCTGTATAGTGAGTGCCCTGGCCTCTCAGTGTCTGTGTAATGAGTATACTGGCCTCTCAGGGTCTTTATAGTAAGTGTCTTGGCCTCTCAGGGTCTGTATAATGAGTATACTGGCCTCATAGGGTCTTTATAGTAAGTGTCCTGGCATCTCAGGGTCTGTATAGTGAGTGTCCTGGCCTCTAAGGATCTGTATAGTGAGTGTCCTGGTCTCTCAGGGTCTGTATACTGAGTGCCCTGGCCTCTCCCGGTTAGTAGGTAAGTGTCCTGCCTCTCCCGGTTAGTAGGTAAGTGTCCTGGCTCTCACATTTAGTAGGTAAGTGTCCTGGCTCTCACAGTTAGTAGGTAAGTGTCCTGGCTCTCACAGTTAGTAGGTAAGTGTCCTGGCTCTCACAGTTAGTAGGTAAGTGTCCTGGCCTCTCCCGGTTAGTAGGTAAGTGTCCTGGCTTCTCACAGTTAGTAGGTAAGTGTCCTGCCTCTCACGGTTAGTAGGTAAGTGTCCTGGCTCTCACAGTTAGTAGGTAAGTGTCCTGGCTCTCACGGTTAGTAGTTAAGTGTCCTGGTCTCTCCCGGTTAGTAGGTAAGTGTCCTGGCTTCTCACAGTTAGTAGGTAAGTGTCCTGGCCTCTCCCGGTTAGTAGGTAAATGTCCTGGCCTCTCCCGGTTAGTAGGTAAGTGTCCTAGCCTCTCACGGTTAGTAGGTAAGTGTCCTGGCCTCTCCCGGTTAGTAGGTAAGTGTCCTGGCCTCTCCCGGTTAGTAGGTAAGTGTCCTGGCCTCTCACGGTTAGTAGGTAAGTGTCCTGGCCTCTCACGGTTAGTAGGTAAGTGTCCTGCCTCCCCCAGTTAGTAGGTAAGTGTCCTGGCCTCTCACGGTTAGTAGGTAAGTGTCCTGGCCTCTCCCGGTTAGTAGGTAAGTGTCCTGCCTCTCCCTGTTAGTAGGTAAGTGTCCTGGCCTCTCACGGTTAGAAGGTAAGTGTCCTGGCCTCTCCCGGTTAGTAGGTAAGTGTCCTGGCCTCTCCCGGTTAGTAGGTAAGTGTCCTGGCCTCTCACGGTTAGTAGGTAAGTGTCCTGCCTCTCACGGTTAGTAGGTAAGTGTCCTGGCCTCTCCCGGTTAGTAGGTAAGTGTCCTGCCTCTCCCAGTTAGTAGGTAAGTGTCCTGGCCTCTTATGGTTAGTAGGTAAGTGTCCTGGCCTCTCACGGTTAGTAGGTAAGTGTAGTAGGTAAGTGTCCTGGCCTCTCACGGTTAGTAGGTAAGTGTAGTAGGTAAGTGTCCTGCCTCTCACGGTTAGTAGGTAAGTGTCCTGGCCTCTCACGGCTAGTAGGTAAGTGTAGTAGGTAAGTGTCCTGCCTCTCACGGTTAGTAGGTAAGTGTCCTGCCTCTCACGGTTAGTAGGTAAGTGTCCTGCCTCTCAAGGTTAGTAGGTAAGTGTCCTGGCTCTCCTGGTTAGTAGGTAAGTGTCCTGGCCTCTCCTGGTTAGTAGGTAAGTGTAGTAGGTAAGTGACCAGGCCTCTCACGGTTAGTAGGTAAGTGTAGTAGGTAAGTGTCCTGGCCTCTCACGGTTAGTAGGTAAGTGTAGTAGGTAAGTGTCCTGCCTCTCCCGGTTAGTAGGTAAGTGTCCTGGCCTCTCACGGTTAGTAGGTAAGTGTAGTAGGTAAGTGACCTGGCCTCTCACGGTTAGTAGGTAAGTGTAGTAGGTAAGTGTCCTGGCCTCTCACGGTTAGTAGGTAAGTGTAGTAGGTAAGTGTCCTGGATTCCTGCAGTGCGTATGATGTGTTTCCTAGTTTCTCAGTTATGTCTTTTTTGTATCTGCCCATTGATGCCCTCACCTTCCCTACTGATCTCTAGTCCTGATGGGGAGACGTGTGGCTCTGGGCTGCCTACAGAGGAGCCGTTGGTCACTTACACTATCTGCTTGATGTCGCTAGTTGTACATTACATCACCAGGTCACTGCACTAAATTTGTCTCTCAGGAGGGAAGCGAGGGGGGATGTGAGTTAGGGGCAGTGCAGGGGGTGTGAGATACACAGGACCGTCCCTCTAGTAAAGCTCAGCAGTCTCCTCCATCTCTCACTAAACAACTGGAAGTATGCGAGACTCACCTAAAGCAGCGCTCCCACGGCTGAGGGACAGCAGGTTAGTGGTACTGAGGGCTACCTATGCTTCTTATCATACTGGACCTGTTGACACCAGATAAGGTGCAGTAGGGACATAATATTATCCCCTCTACTAACCTGAGTCTGTATTTACCAAACTTCTTAAACAATCTTCCTCTGGTCACTCAGGGGCCTATCAGGCAGGATCAGGTCCCGTTTCTTTTATAAAAACCTGTTAGGGAAGTGCGGATATTAATGATTAGTCTAGTAGCTAAGAAATGAGAATGTGACAATTGTTACTTGTGTGTACCTCATTCTGTGATCTCCCTGCGACTGTACCTAATGCATCACTCCCTGACCTCGTATGTAAGCTTCACTCCCTGACCTCACATGTAAGCTTCACTCCCTGACCTCGTATGTAAGCTTCACTCCCTGACCTCGTATGTAAGCATCACTCCCTGACCTCGTATGTAAGCTTCACTCCCTGACCTCACATGTAAGCTTCACTCCCTGACCTCGTATGTAAGCTTCACTCCCTGACCTCACATGTAAGCATCACTCCCTGACCTCGTATGTAAGCTTCACTCCCTGACCTCACATGTAAGTGTCACTCCCTGACCTCGTATGTAAGCTTCACTCCCTGACCTCACATGTAAACATCACTCCCTGACCTCACATGTAAGCTTCACTCCCTGACCTCACATGTAAGCTTCACTCCCTGACCTCACATGTAAGCTTCACTCCCTGACCTCGTATGTAAGCTTCACTCCCTGACCTCACATGTAAGCTTCACTCCCTGACCTCACATGTAAGCTTCACTCCCTGACCTCGTATGTAAGCTTCACTCCCTGACCTCACATGTAAGCATCACTCCCTGACCTCGTATGTAAGCTTCACTCCCTGACCTCACATGTAAGTGTCACTCCCTGACCTCGTATGTAAGCTTCACTCCCTGACCTCACATGTAAACATCACTCCCTGACCTCACATGTAAGCTTCACTCCCTGACCTCGTATGTAAGCTTCACTCCCTGACCTCACATGTAAGCATCACTCCCTGACCTCGTATGTAAGCTTCACTCCCTGACCTCACATGTAAGTGTCACTCCCTGACCTCGTATGTAAGCTTCACTCCCTGACCTCACATGTAAACATCACTCCCTGACCTCACATGTAAGCTTCACTCCCTGACCTCACATGTAAGCTTCACTCCCTGACCTCACATGTAAGCTTCACTCCCTGACCTCGTATGTAAGCTTCACTCCCTGACCTCACATGTAAGCTTCACTCCCTGACCTCACATGTAAGCTTCACTCCCTGACCTCACATGTAAGCTTCACTCCCTGACCTCACATGTAAGCTTCACTCCCTGACCTCGTATGTAAGCTTCACTCCCTGACCTCACATGTAAGCATCACTCCCTGACCTCGTATGTAAGCATCACTCCCTGACCTCACATGTAAGCTTCACTCCCTGACCTCGTATGTAAGCTTCACTCCCTGACCTCACATGTAAGCATCACTCCCTGACCTCGTATGTAAGCTTCACTCCCTGACCTCACATGTAAGCTTCACTCCCTGACCTCGTATGTAAGCTTCACTCCCTGACCTCACATGTAAGCATCACTCCCTGACCTCGTATGTAAGCTTCACTCCCTGACCTCACATGTAAGTGTCACTCCCTGACCTCGTATGTAAGCTTCACTCCCTGACCTCACATGTAAACATCACTCCCTGACCTCACATGTAAGCTTCACTCCCTGACCTCACATGTAAGCTTCACTCCCTGACCTCACATGTAAGCTTCACTCCCTGACCTCGTATGTAAGCTTCACTCCCTGACCTCACATGTAAGCTTCACTCCCTGACCTCACATGTAAGCTTCACTCCCTGACCTCACATGTAAGCTTCACTCCCTGACCTCACATGTAAGCTTCACTCCCTGACCTCGTATGTAAGCTTCACTCCCTGACCTCACATGTAAGCATCACTCCCTGACCTCGTATGTAAGCATCACTCCCTGACCTCACATGTAAGCTTCACTCCCTGACCTCGTATGTAAGCTTCACTCCCTGACCTCACATGTAAGCATCACTCCCTGACCTCGTATGTAAGCTTCACTCCCTGACCTCACATGTAAGCTTCACTCCCTGACCTCGTATGTAAGCTTCACTCCCTGACCTCACATGTAAGCATCACTCCCTGACCTCGTATGTAAGCTTCACTCCCTGACCTCACATGTAAGTGTCACTCCCTGACCTCGTATGTAAGCTTCACTCCCTGACCTCACATGTAAGCATCACTCCCTGACCTCACATGTAAGCTTCACTCCCTGACCTCACATGTAAGCTTCACTCCCTGACCTCACATGTAAGCTTCACTCCCTGACCTCGTATGTAAGCTTCACTCCCTGACCTCACATGTAAGCTTCACTCCCTGACCTCACATGTAAGCTTCACTCCCTGACCTCACATGTAAGCTTCACTCCCTGACCTCACATGTAAGCTTCACTCCCTGACCTCGTATGTAAGCTTCACTCCCTGACCTCACATGTAAGCATCACTCCCTGACCTCGTATGTAAGCATCACTCCCTGACCTCGTATGTAAGCTTCACTCCCTGACCTCACATGTAAGCATCACTCCCTGACCTCGTATGTAAGCATCACTCCCTGACCTCACATGTAAGCTTCACTCCCTGACCTCGTATGTAAGCTTCACTCCCTGACCTCACATGTAAGCATCACTCCCTGACCTCGTATGTAAGCATCACTCCCTGACCTCACATGTAAGCTTCACTCCCTGACCTCACATGTAAGCTTCACTCCCTGACCTCACATGTAAGTGTCACTCCCTGACCTCACATGTAAGCATCACTCCCTGACCTCACATGTAAGCATCACTCCCTGACCTCACATGTAAGCTTCACTCCCTGACCTCACATGTAAGCTTCACTCCCTGACCTCGTATGTAAGCTTCACTCCCTGACCTCACATGTAAGCATCACTCCCTGACCTCGTATGTAAGCATCACTCCCTGACCTCACATGTAAGCTTCACTCCCTGACCTCACATGTAAGCTTCACTCCCTGACCTCACATGTAAGTGTCACTCCCTGACCTCACATGTAAGCATCACTCCCTGACCTCACATGTAAGCATCACTCCCTGACCTCACATGTAAGCTTCACTCCCTGACCTCACATGCAAGTGTCACTCCCTGACCTCGTATGTAAGCATCACTCCCTGACCTCGTATGTAAGCTTCACTCCCTGACCTCACATGTAAGCATCACTCCCTGACCTCGTATGTAAGCTTCACTCCCTGACCTCACATGTAAGCTTCACTCCCTGACCTCACATGTAAGCTTCACTCCCTGACCTCACATGTAAGTGTCACTCCCTGACCTCACATGTAAGTGTCACTCCCTGACCTCACATGCAAGTGTCACTCCCTGACCTCGTATGTAAGCTTCACTCCCTGACCTCACATGTAAGCTTCACTCCCTGACCTCGCATGTAAGCTTCACTCCCTGACCTCACATGTAAGCTTCACTCCCTGACCTCACATGTAAGTGTCACTCCCTGACCTCACATGTAAGCTTCACTCCCTGACCTCACATGTAAGCTTCACTCCCTGACCTCACATGTAAGCTTCACTCCCTGACCTCACATGTAAGCTTCACTCCCTGACCTCACATGTAAGCTTCACTCCCTGACCTCACATGTAAGCTTCACTCCCTGACCTCACATGTAAGCTTCACTCCCTGACCTCACATGTAAGCATCACTCCCTGACCTCGTATGTAAGCTTCACTCCCTGACCTCACATGTAAGCATCACTCCCTGACCTCACATGTAAGCATCACTCCCTGACCTCGTATGTAAGCTTCACTCCCTGACCTCACATGTAAGTGTCACTCCCTGACCTCACATGCAAGTGTCACTCCCTGACCTCGTATGTAAGCTTCACTCCCTGACCTCACATGTAAGCTTCACTCCCTGACCTCGCATGTAAGCTTCACTCCCTGACCTCACATGTAAGCTTCACTCCCTGACCTCACATGTAAGTGTCACTCCCTGACCTCACATGTAAGCTTCACTCCCTGACCTCACATGTAAGCTTCACTCCCTGACCTCACATGTAAGCTTCACTCCCTGACCTCACATGTAAGCTTCACTCCCTGACCTCACATGTAAGCTTCACTCCCTGACCTCACATGTAAGCTTCACTCCCTGACCTCACATGTAAGCTTCACTCCCTGACCTCACATGTAAGCATCACTCCCTGACCTCGTATGTAAGCTTCACTCCCTGACCTCACATGTAAGCTTCACTCCCTGACCTCACATGTAAGCATCACTCCCTGACCTCGTATGTAAGCTTCACTCCCTGACCTCACATGTAAGTGTCACTCCCTGACCTCACATGCAAGTGTCACTCCCTGACCTCACATGTAAGCTTCACTCCCTGACCTCACATGTAAGCTTCACTCCCTGACCTCACATGTAAGCTTCACTCCCTGACCTCACATGTAAGCATCACTCCCTGACCTCGTATGTAAGCTTCACTCCCTGACCTCACATGTAAGCTTCACTCCCTGACCTCACATGTAAGCTTCACTCCCTGACCTCACATGTAAGTGTCACTCCCTGACCTCACATGCAAGTGTCACTCCCTGACCTCACATGTAAGCTTCACTCCCTGACCTCACATGTAAGCTTCACTCCCTGACCTCACATGTAAGCTTCACTCCCTGACCTCACATGTAAGCATCACTCCCTGACCTCGTATGTAAGCTTCACTCCCTGACCTCACATGTAAGCTTCACTCCCTGACCTCACATGTAAGCATCACTCCCTGACCTCGTATGTAAGCTTCACTCCCTGACCTCACATGTAAGCATCACTCCCTGACCTCGAATGTAAGCTTCACTCCCTGACCTCACATGTAAGCTTCACTCCCTGACCTCACATGTAAGCATCACTCCCTGACCTCGTATGTAAGCTTCACTCCCTGACCTCACATGTAAGCATCACTCCCTGACCTCGTATGTAAGCTTCACTCCCTGACCTCACATGTAAGCATCACTCCCTGACCTCGTATGTAAGCTTCACTCCCTGACCTCACATGTAAGCTTCACTCCCTGACCTCACATGTAAGTGTCACTCCCTGACCTCACATGTAAGTGTCACTCCCTGACCTCACATGTAAGTGTCACTCCCTGACCTCGTATGTAAGCTTCACTCCCTGACCTCACATGTAAGCATCACTCCCTGACCTCGTATGTAAGCTTCACTCCCTGACCTCACATGTAAGCTTCACTCCCTGACCTCACATGTAAGTGTCACTCCCTGACCTCACATGCAAGTGTCACTCCCTGACCTCACATGTAAGCTTCACTCCCTGACCTCACATGTAAGCTTCACTCCCTGACCTCACATGTAAGCTTCACTCCCTGACCTCACATGTAAGCATCACTCCCTGACCTCGTATGTAAGCTTCACTCCCTGACCTCACATGTAAGCTTCACTCCCTGACCTCACATGTAAGCATCACTCCCTGACCTCGTATGTAAGCTTCACTCCCTGACCTCACATGTAAGCATCACTCCCTGACCTCGTATGTAAGCTTCACTCCCTGACCTCACATGTAAGCTTCACTCCCTGACCTCACATGTAAGCATCACTCCCTGACCTCGTATGTAAGCTTCACTCCCTGACCTCACATGTAAGCATCACTCCCTGACCTCGTATGTAAGCTTCACTCCCTGACCTCACATGTAAGCATCACTCCCTGACCTCGTATGTAAGCTTCACTCCCTGACCTCACATGTAAGCTTCACTCCCTGACCTCACATGTAAGTGTCACTCCCTGACCTCACATGTAAGTGTCACTCCCTGACCTCACATGTAAGTGTCACTCCCTGACCTCACATGTAAGCTTCACTCCCTGACCTCACATGTAGGTGTCACTCCCTGACCTCGTATGTAAGCTTCACTCCCTGACCTCACATGTAAGCATCACTCCCTGACCTCACATGTAAGCTTCACTCCCTGACCTCACATGTAAGCATCACTCCCTGACCTCACATGTAAGCTTCACTCCCTGACCTCACATGTAGGTGTCACTCCCTGACCTCACATGTAAGCATCACTCCCTGACCTCACATGTAAGCTTCACTCCCTGACCTCACATGTAAGCTTCACTCCCTGACCTCACATGTAGGTGTCACTCCCTGACCTCGTATGTAAGCTTCACTCCCTGACCTCACATGTAGGTGTCACTCCCTGACCTCGTATGTAAGCTTCACTCCCTGACCTCGCATGTAAGCTTCACTCCCTGACCTCACATGTAAGCTTCACTCCCTGACCTCACATGTAAGTGTCACTCCCTGACCTCACATGTAAGCTTCACTCCCTGACCTCACATGTAAGTGTCACTCCCTGACCTCACATGTAAGCTTCACTCCCTGACCTCACATGTAAGTGTCACTCCCTGACCTCACATGTAAGCTTCACTCCCTGACCTCACATGTAGGTGTCACTCCCTGACCTCGTATGTAAGCTTCACTCCCTGACCTCACATGTAGGTGTCACTCCCTGACCTCGTATGTAAGCTTCACTCCCTGACCTCACATGTAAGCTTCACTCCCTGACCTCACATGTAAGCTTCACTCCCTGACCTCACATGTAAGTGTCACTCCCTGACCTCACATGTAAGCTTCACTCCCTGACCTCACATGTAGGTGTCACTCCCTGACCTCACATGTAAGCTTCACTCCCTGACCTCGCATGTAAGCATCACTCCCTGACCTCACATGTAGGTGTCACTCCCTGACCTCGTATGTAAGCTTCACTCCCTGACCTCACATGTAAGCTTCACTCCCTGACCTCACATGTAAGCATCACTCCCTGACCTCGCATGTAAGTGTCACTCCCTGACCTCACATGTAAGCATCACTCCCTGACCTCACATGTAAGCTTCACTCCCTGACCTCGCATGTAAGCTTCACTCCCTGACCTCACATGTAAGCTTCACTCCCTGACCTCACATGTAAGCTTCACTCCCTGACCTCACATGTAAGCTTCACTCCCTGACCTCACATGTAAGCTTCACTCCCTGACCTCACATGTAAGCTTCACTCCCTGACCTCACATGTAAGCTTCACTCCCTGACCTCACATGTAAGCTTCACTCCCTGACCTCGCATGTAAGTGTCACTCCCTGACCTCACATGTAAGTGTCACTCCCTGACCTCACATGTAAGTGTCACTCCCTGACCTCACATGTAAGCATCACTCCCTGACCTCACATGTAAGCTTCACTCCCTGACCTCACATGTAAGCGTGCTGTGTATATAATGTGCTTGCTGTGTATATAATGCGCTTGCTGTGTATATAATGCGCTTGCTGTGTATATAATGCGCTTGCTGTGTATATAATGCGCTTGCTGTGTATAAAATGCGCTTGCTGTGTATAAAATGCGCTTGCTGTGTATAAAATGCGCTTGCTGTGTATAAAATGCGCTTGCTGTGTATATAATGCGCTTGCTGTGTATATAATGCGCTTGCTGTGTATATAATGCGCTTGCTGTGTATATAATGCGCTTGCTGTGTATATAATGCGCTTGCTGTGTATATAATGCGCTTGCTGTGTATATAATGCGCTTGCTGTGTATATAATGCGCTTGCTGTATATATAATGCGCTTGCTGTGTATATAACGCGCTTGCTGTGTATAAAATGCGCTTGCTGTGTATATAATGCGCTATATAAAAACATCATCTTGCTGTGCCATTGCCAATTATTCTTTTATATTACCCTGTTTGCTAATTTGTTTATTTCTTTGATAATAATTGTTTTGATAGCCCTTTTAGAGAAAGCAGACTTATTGTACGATTCCTCAGCCATCAATTCATTAATTAGTCTCAAGACAATAAAACAGTGTGGTTAGGCTCAAATGAGTAAATTATTGCTTTTTTAAACTGAATATTGTAAATAACATTCTTGTAATTTTATGCAACATATTTATATCAAAACAATTCGTATTCCATTGAAGTTTTCTTCATACATTATAATGACAGTATGTAATATAGTATAGTAAAATGTTATTGTATTGAAATTAGTTTTGTAGAGCCTTGTGGATCATTTCAATAAAATCATTATGGAAGTTTAATTGAAAACCCCCCCAAAAAACCTCATCATCTTGAAGTGGTTCTCAGTGAGGGAGGGATGTATTATTTATAAAGTACTTTGTCTAGAGGGATGTATTATGTATAAAGTACTTTGTCTAGAGGGATGTATTATTTATAAAGTACTTTGTCTAGAGGGATGTATTATTTATAAAGTACTTTCTCTAGAGGGATGTATTATTTATAAAGTACTTTGTCTAGAGGGATGTATTATGTATAAAGTACTTTGTCTAGAGGGATGTATTATTTATAAAGTACTTTGTCTAGAGGGATGTATTATTTATAAAGTACTTTCTCTAGAGGGATGTATTATTTATAAAGTACTTTGTCTAGAGGGATGTATTATGTATAAAGTACTTTGTCTAGAGGGATGTATTATTTATAAAGTACTTTGTCTAGAGGGATGTATTATTTATAAAGTACTTTCTCTAGAGGGATGTATTATTTATAAAGTACTTTGTCTAGAGGGATGTATTATTTATAAAGTACTTTCTCTAGAGGGATGTATTATTTATAAAGTACTTTGTCTAGAGGGATGTATTATTTATAAAGTACTTTGTCTAGAGGGATGTATTATTTATAAAGTACTTTCTCTAGAGGGATGTATTATTTATAAAGTACTTTCTCTAGAGGGATGTATTATTTATAAAGTACTTTCTCTAGAGGGATGTATTATTTATAAAGTACTTTGTCTAGAGGGATGTATTATGTATAAAGTACTTTGTCTAGAGGGATGTATTATTTATAAAGTACTTTGTCTAGAGGGATGTATTATTTATAAAGTACTTTCTCTAGAGGGATGTATTATTTATAAAGTACTTTCTCTAGAGGGATGTATTATGTATAAAGTACTTTGTCTAGAGGGATGTATTATTTATAAAGTACTTTCTCTAGAGGGATGTATTATTTATAAAGTACTTTCTCTAGAGGGATGTATTATGTATAAAGTACTTTGTCTAGAGGGATGTATTATTTATAAAGTACTTTCTCTAGAGGGATGTATTATGTATAAAGTACTTTGTCTAGAGGGATGTATTATTTATAAAGTACTTTGTCTAGAGGGATGTATTATTTATAAAGTACTTTCTCTAGAGGGATGTATTATTTATACAGTACTTTCTCTAGAGGGATGTATTATTTATAAAGTACTTTCTCTAGAGGGATGTATTATTTATAAAGTACTTTGTCTAGAGGGATGTATTATGTATAAAGTACTTTGTCTAGAGGGATGTATTATTTATAAAGTACTTTGTCTAGAGGGATGTATTATTTATAAAGTACTTTCTCTAGAGGGATGTATTATTTATAAAGTACTTTGTCTAGAGGGATGTATTATGTATAAAGTACTTTGTCTAGAGGGATGTATTATTTATAAAGTACTTTGTCTAGAGGGATGTATTATTTATAAAGTACTTTCTCTAGAGGGATGTATTATTTATAAAGTACTTTGTCTAGAGGGATGTATTATTTATAAAGTACTTTCTCTAGAGGGATGTATTATTTATAAAGTACTTTGTCTAGAGGGATGTATTATTTATAAAGTACTTTGTCTAGAGGGATGTATTATTTATAAAGTACTTTCTCTAGAGGGATGTATTATTTATAAAGTACTTTCTCTAGAGGGATGTATTATTTATAAAGTACTTTCTCTAGAGGGATGTATTATTTATAAAGTACTTTGTCTAGAGGGATGTATTATGTATAAAGTACTTTGTCTAGAGGGATGTATTATTTATAAAGTACTTTGTCTAGAGGGATGTATTATTTATAAAGTACTTTCTCTAGAGGGATGTATTATTTATAAAGTACTTTCTCTAGAGGGATGTATTATGTATAAAGTACTTTGTCTAGAGGGATGTATTATTTATAAAGTACTTTCTCTAGAGGGATGTATTATGTATAAAGTACTTTGTCTAGAGGGATGTATTATTTATAAAGTACTTTGTCTAGAGGGATGTATTATTTATAAAGTACTTTCTCTAGAGGGATGTATTATTTATACAGTACTTTCTCTAGAGGGATGTATTATTTATAAAGTACTTTGTCTAGAGGGATGTATTATTTATAAAGTACTTTCTCTAGAGGGATGTATTATGTATAAAGTACTTTCTCTAGAGGGATGTATTATTTATAAAGTACTTTGTCTAGAGGGATGTATTATTTATAAAGTACTTTCTCTAGAGGGATGTATTATGTATAAAGTACTTTGTCTAGAGGGATGTATTATGTATAAAGTACTTTGTCTAGAGGGATGTATTATTTATAAAGTACTTTGTCTAGAGGGATGTATTATTTATAAAGTACTTTGTCTAGAGGGATGTATTATTTATAAAGTACTTTGTCTAGAGGGATGTATTATTTATAAAGTACTTTGTCTAGAGGGATGTATTATTTATAAAGTACTTTGTCTAGAGGGATGTATTATTTATAAAGTACTTTCTCTAGAGGGATGTATTATTTATAAAGTACTTTGTCTAGAGGGATGTATTATTTATAAAGTACTTTCTCTAGAGGGATGTATTATTTATAAAGTACTTTGTCTAGAGGGATGTATTATTTATAAAGTACTTTGTCTAGAGGGATGTATTATGTATAAAGTACTTTCTCTAGAGGGATGTATTATTTATAAAGTACTTTGTCTAGAGGGATGTATTATTTATAAAGTACTTTCTCTAGAGGGATGTATTATTTATAAAGTACTTTGTCTAGAGGGATGTATTATTTATAAAGTACTTTGTCTAGAGGGATGTATTATTTATAAAGTACTTTGTCTAGAGGGATGTATTATTTATAAAGTACTTTCTCTAGAGGGATGTATTATTTATAAAGTACTTTGTCTAGAGGGATGTATTATTTATAAAGTACTTTGTCTAGAGGGATGTATTATGTATAAAGTACTTTGTCTAGAGGGATGTATTATGTATAAAGTACTTTCTCTAGAGGGATGTATTATGTATAAAGTACTTTGTCTAGAGGGATGTATTATGTATAAAGTACTTTGTCTAGAGGGATGTATTATTTATAAAGTACTTTGTCTAGAGGGATGTATTATTTATAAAGTACTTTGTCTAGAGGGATGTATTATTTATAAAGTACTTTGTCTAGAGGGATGTATTATTTATAAAGTACTTTGTCTAGAGGGATGTATTATTTATAAAGTACTTTGTCTAGAGGGATGTATTATGTATAAAGTACTTTCTCTAGAGGGATGTATTATTTATAAAGTACTTTGTCTAGAGGGATGTATTATTTATAAAGTACTTTCTCTAGAGGGATGTATTATTTATAAAGTACTTTGTCTAGAGGGATGTATTATTTATAAAGTACTTTGTCTAGAGGGATGTATTATGTATAAAGTACTTTCTCTAGAGGGATGTATTATGTATAAAGTACTTTCTCTAGAGGGATGTATTATGTATAAAGTACTTTGTCTAGAGGGATGTATTATGTATAAAGTACTTTGTCTAGAGGGATGTATTATTTATAAAGTACTTTGTCTAGAGGGATGTATTATTTATAAAGTACTTTGTCTAGAGGGATGTATTATTTATAAAGTACTTTGTCTAGAGGGATGTATTATTTATAAAGTACTTTGTCTAGAGGGATGTATTATTTATAAAGTACTTTGTCTAGAGGGATGTATTATTTATAAAGTACTTTCTCTAGAGGGATGTATTATTTATAAAGTACTTTGTCTAGAGGGATGTATTATTTATAAAGTACTTTGTCTAGAGGGATGTATTATGTATAAAGTACTTTCTCTAGAGGGATGTATTATTTATAAAGTACTTTCTCTAGAGGGATGTATTATGTATAAAGTACTTTGTCTAGAGGGATGTATTATGTATAAAGTACTTTGTCTAGAGGGATGTATTATTTATAAAGTACTTTGTCTAGAGGGATGTATTATTTATAAAGTACTTTGTCTAGAGGGATGTATTATGTATAAAGTACTTTGTCTAGAGGGATGTATTATTTATAAAGTACTTTGTCTAGAGGGATGTATTATTTATAAAGTACTTTGTCTAGAGGGATGTATTATTTATAAAGTACTTTGTCTAGAGGGATGTATTATTTATAAAGTACTTTGTCTAGAGGGATGTATTATTTATAAAGTACTTTGTCTAGAGGGATGTATTATGTATAAAGTACTTTCTCTAGAGGGATGTATTATTTATCAAGTACTTTGTCTAGAGGGATGTATTATGTATAAAGTACTTTGTCTAGAGGGATGTATTATTTATAAAGTACTTTGTCTAGAGGGATGTATTATGTATAAAGTACTTTCTCTAGAGGGATGTATTATGTATAAAGTACTTTCTCTAGAGGGATGTATTATTTATAAAGTACTTTCTCTAGAGGGATGTATTATTTATAAAGTACTTTCTCTAGAGGGATGTATTATTTATAAAGTACTTTCTCTAGAGGGATGTATTATTTATAAAGTACTTTCTCTAGAGGGATGTATTATTTATAAAGTACTTTGTCTAGAGGGATGTATTATTTATAAAGTACTTTCTCTAGAGGGATGTATTATGTATAAAGTACTTTCTCTAGAGGGATGTATTATTTATAAAGTACTTTGTCTAGAGGGATGTATTATTTATAAAGTACTTTGTCTAGAGGGATGTATTATTTATAAAGTACTTTGTCTAGAGGGATGTATTATGTATAAAGTGCTTTCTCTAGAGGGATGTATTATTTATAAAGTACTTTGTCTAGAGGGATGTATTATGTATAAAGTACTTTGTCTAGAGGGATGTATTATTTATAAAGTACTTTGTCTAGAGGGATGTATTATTTATAAAGTACTTTGTCTAGAGGGATGTATTATGTATAAAGTACTTTGTCTAGAGGGATGTATTATTTATAAAGTACTTTGTCTAGAGGGATGTATTATTTATAAAGTACTTTCTCTAGAGGGATGTATTATTTATAAAGTACTTTGTCTAGAGGGATGTATTATTTATAAAGTACTTTCTCTAGAGGGATGTATTATTTATAAAGTACTTTGTCTAGAGGGATGTATTATGTATAAAGTACTTTCTCTAGAGGGATGTATTATTTATAAAGTACTTTCTCTAGAGGGATGTATTATGTATAAAGTACTTTCTCTAGAGGGATGTATTATTTATAAAGTACTTTGTCTAGAGGGATGTATTATTTATAAAGTACTTTGTCTAGAGGGATGTATTATTTATAAAGTACTTTGTCTAGAGGGATGTATTATTTATAAAGTACTTTCTCTAGAGGGATGTATTATGTATAAAGTACTTTCTCTAGAGGGACGTATTATGTATAAAGTACTTTCTCTAGAGGGATGTATTATGTATAAAGTACTTTGTCTAGAGGGATGTATTATGTATAAAGTACTTTGTCTAGAGGGATGTATTATGTATAAAGTACTTTCTCTAGAGGGATGTATTATGTATAAAGTACTTTGTCTAGAGGGATGTATTATGTATAAAGTACTTTGTCTAGAGGGATGTATTATTTATAAAGTACTTTCTCTAGAGGGATGTATTATGTATAAAGTACTTTGTCTAGAGGGATGTATTATTTATAAAGTACTTTGTCTAGAGGGATGTATTATTTATAAAGTACTTTGTCTAGAGGGATGTATTATATATAAAGTACTTTGTCTAGAGGGATGTATTATTTATAAAGTACTTTGTCTAGAGGGATGTATTATTTATAAAGTAATTTGTCTAGAGGGATGCAGCAGTACAGATAAGTATCAGCTAGATTACAAGTCTGTGCGTTCATCTTTTAACGCTGAAAATATAGTATTTTCAGCGTTAAAACAGCACCGCAGCCATTACGAGTCTTGTCGGTATAGGTGGTCCCGCAAGCCTTTTAGCCTGTAACGCAACGTCAGTACCGCACTCTTAAAAATTACGTTTTTTTAATGGGATTCCCATAGCGCCGGTATTACGAGTTTTTCTGGGAGGCTAAAAAGCGAGCGTTACACTCTAAAACGATCCGTAACGCCATCTAAAGTCAGTAGTTATGAGTTTTACACTACAAAGCTGTAACATAAAACTCATAACTAATGTGTTAAAAAGTACACTAACACCCATAAACTACCTATTAACCCCTAAACCGAAGCCCTCCGGCATTGTAAACACTATAATAAATGTATTAACCCCTAATCTGCCACTCCCGACATCACCGACACTAATAAAATGTATTAACCCCTATTCCGCCTCTCCCCGACATAGTCACCACTATACTAATGTTATTAACCCCTAAACCGCCGCCCTCCCGCATCGCAAACACTATTTAAATATTATTAACCCCTAATTTGCCGTCCGCCCCACTATACTAAAGTTATTAAGCCCTACACCGCCGCCACTATAATAAACCTATTAACCCCTAAACCGAAAGCCCCCCAACCCGAAATATTATAAATTATTACTATTAAGCCTGCAACATCACAATAAACTAATTTAAACTAGTAACCTCTAAACCTAACGCCCCCCCAACGTTATATTAAATTTACAATTTCCCTAGCTTAAATTAAATTCAAACTTACCTGTCAAATTAAAAAATACTAACTTTAAACTAACAATTAAACTAATATACGGCTAGATTACGAGTTTTGCGTTATGAGTGAAAAAGCCTCATAACGCTGCTTTTTCACTACCGCCGGTATTACGAGTCTTGTAGGTATAGCTGTACCATACACTTCTTTGGCCGTCACACAACGTAACTACCGCACTTTTTAAAAAGTCCTTTTTCAATGGGACTTCTACAGCGCCGGTATTACGAGTTTGCCTGTCCGGACAGAAAGTGAGTGGTACAGCCTATAACTACAAGATCTGTACCGTAAACTGAAAGTCAGTAGTTATAGGTTTTACGTTACAAAGCTGTAGCATAAAACTCATAACTAAAGTGTTACAAAGTACACTAACACTCATAAACTACCTATTAACCCCTAAACTGAGGCCCTCCCGCATCGCAAACGCTAAAATAAAATTATTAACCCCTAATCTGCCGCTCAGGACATCGCCCCCACTATAATAAACATATTAACCCCTAAACCACTGCACTCCTGCATCGTAAACACTACTTAAATATTAGTAACCCCTAATCTGCTGCCCCAATGTCGTCGCCACCTACATACACTGTCCCTAACATCGCCGCAACCTACATTACTGTTATTAACCCCTAATCTGCTGCCCCCCAAATCGCTGCTACCTAACTACACTTATTAACCCCTAATCTGCTGCCCCAATGTCGCCGCCACTATACTAAAGTTATTAACCCATAGACCTAACCCTAACGTAACCCTAACACCCACTAACTTTAACATAATTAAAATAATCCCAAATAAAAATTACAATTAATACCTAAATAATACCTATTTAAAACTAAATAAATACTTACCTGTAAAATTATTATTATTATTGGTTATTTGTAGAGCGCCAACAGATTCTGCAGCGCTATTAACAAAGGCGGAGTACAAAAAAAACAGTTATAGGGATCAAATGGGTAGAGGGCCCTGCCAAGAGAAGAATGTGATCTACAAACAGCTGGGCTCTTAAGCTTACATGCTAGGGGGGGTCAGGGGATAGCAATGGAGGAGAGGAACTGGTATAAAGTAAGGTTAGCGTAGGTTGTATGCGTCCCTGAACAGTAGAGTCTTTAGGGAGCAATATAACTAATAATAGTTATATTGTTATACTAATAGTTATATTGTATCTAGCTTATGTTTTATTTTTATTTCACAGGTAAGTTTGTATTTATTTTAACTAGGTAGACTAGTTAGTAAATAGTTATTAACTATTTACTAACTACCTAGTTAAAATAAATACAAACCTACCTGTAAAATAAAACCTAACCTGTCTTACACTAAAACCTAACATTACACTAAAATTAAATAAATTAGAGGATGCTCCGCGCATGATGTCTTGAAGACGGAGCCACTCCGCGTCGGAAGGCTGAAGATAAAAGATGCCGTCTGGATGAAGACTTCTGCCCGCCTGGAGGATGACTTCTTGCCGCTTGGATGAAGACTTCTCCCGGATTGGTTGAGGACTTCTTGCCGCTTGGATGAAGAATTCTCCCGGATTGGATGAGGACTTCTTGCCGCTTGGATGAAGACTTCTCCCGGGTGGATGAGAATGGATGTCCGGTCTTCAAAAACTGTAAGTGGATCTTCGGGGGTTAGTGTTAGTTTTTTTTTTTAAGGGTTTATTGGGTGTGTTTTAATTTTAGAATAGGGACTTTGGGCAACGTAAAAGAGCTAAATGCCCTTTTAAGGGCAATACCCATACAAATGCCCTTTTCAGGGCAATGGGGAGCTTAGGTTTTTTAGGTAGTTTTTGGGGGGTTGGTTGTGTGGGTGGTGGGTTTTACTGTTGGGGGGGTATTTGTATTTTTTTTTACAGGTAAAAGAGCTGATTTCTTTGGGGCAATGCCACGCAAAAGGACCTTTTAAGGGCTATTGGTAGTTTAGTTTAGGCTAGGGGGCTTTTTTATTTTGATAGGGCTAGTAGATTAGGTGTAATTAGTTTAAAGATCAGTAATTTGTTTTTTATTTTGTGTAATTTAGTGTTTACTATTTTTTGTAATTTAGATAAATGTATTTTGTTAATCTATTTAATTTTAGTGTAATGTTAGGTTTTAGTGTAAGGCAGCTTAGGTTTTATTTCACAGGTAAGTTTGTATTTATTTTAACTAGGTAGTTAGTAAATAGTTAATAACTATTTAGTAACTATTCTACCTAGTTAAAATAAATACAAACTTACCTGTAAAATAAAAATAAAACCTAAGATAGCTACAATCTAACTATTAGTTATATTGTAGCTAGCTAAGGTTTTATTTTATAGGTAAGTATTTAGTTTTAAATAGGTATTATTTATGTAAAAATAGTAATTTGTATTTAGATTTATTTTAATTATATTAAAGTTAGGAGTGTTAGGGTTAGATTTAGGGTTAGGTTTAGGGGTTAATATATTTATTTAGTGTTAGTGTTGTGGGAAGCCAGAGGTTTAGGTGTTAATAACTTTAGTATAGTGGCGGCGGCGACGTTGGAGGTGGCAGATTAGGGGTTAATAAGTGTAGGTAGGTGGCAGATTAGGGGTTCATAAGTGTAGGTAGGTGGCGGCGATGTCAGGGGTGGCAGATTAGGGGTTAATAAGTGTAAAGTAGGTGGCAGCGATGTCGGTGGCACCAGATTAGGGGTTAATAAGTGTAATGTAGGTGGCGGCGATGTCGGGGGCAGCAGATTAGGGGTTAATAATTGTAAGTTAGGTGGCGGCGATGTCGGGGGCAGCAGATTAGGGGTTAATAAGTGTAATGTAGGTGGCGGCGATGTCGGGGCGGCAGATTAGGGGTTAATAAGTGTATTGTAGGTGTCGGGGCGGCAGATTAGGGGTTAATAAGTGTAATGTAGGTGTTGGCGATGTCGGGGGCGGCAGATTAGGGGTTAGTAAGTGTAATGTAGGTGTCGGGGGCAGCATATTAGGGGTGTTTAGACTCAGGGTTTATGTTAGGGTGTTAGGTTTAAACATAAATTTACTTTCCCCAAAGGAATCAATGGGGCTACGTTACGGAGCTTCACGCTCCATTATTGCAGGTGTTAGGCTTTTTTTTAGCCGGCTCTCCCCATTGATGTCTATGGGGAAATCGTGCACGAGCACATAAAACCAGCTTAAAGCAGTGATGGTATTTGTGTGCGGTATGGAGCTCAACACAGCCATATTGCCCGCTAACGCAGGTTTTTGGAAAACCTGTAATAGCAGCGCTATTAAAGGTGAGGGGTGGAAATAACTTTGCTGCTCATAACGCAAAACTCGTAATCTGGCCGATAATTATTAAACTAAAATTAAACTAACTACCAATTAAATTAAACTACACATTAAAAAAATCCTAACACTACTCTAAAAATTACAATGCATCTAATTACAAAAAAAAAAGACTAAATTACAAAAAATTACAAACGAAATTATCAAAAATAAAAAAGATTTACACCTAATCTAATAGCCCTATAAAAATAAAAAAAAAACCCTAGCCTACAATAAACTACCAATGGCCCTTAAAAGGGCCTTTTGTAGGGTATTGCCCTAAGTTAAACAGCTCTTTTACCTGTAAAAAAATAATACAAAGACTCCCTCAACAGTAAAACCCACCACCCAACCAACCCCCCAAAATAAAAACTTAAATCTAAAAAAACCTAAGCTACCCATTGCCCTGAAAAAGGAATTTGTATGGGCATCGCCCTTAAAAGAGCATTTAGCTCTTTTGCTGCCCAAACTCTAATCTAAATAAAAGTACAGTTTTTTGAAGTCCCACTTGAACAATCTTCATCCCTGCGGAGAAGTCTTCATCCAGGCGGCATCTTCTATCTTGATCCGGGCGGCGTGGAGCGTGTCCATACTGAAGACATCCGGCGTGGAGCATCCTCTTCATATGGTCGTCGCTGTACACTAAATCTTCAATGCAAGGTAAGCGATTCAAGATGGCGTCCTTTGTATTCCTACTGGCTGAAAGATTTGAATCAGACAATAGGAATTAGAGCTGCTAAAATCCTATTGGCTGTTCAAATCAGCCAATAGGATTTAAGCAGCTCTAATTCTATTGGATGATGAATCAGCCAATAGAATGAGAGCTGCTTAAATCCTATTGGCTGATTTTAACAGCCAAAAAGCCATTTTAAGGGCCCCCAAAAGGTAGTTTATTCTAGATTAGGCTTTTCTATTTTGGGGTGTTTTTTTTTTTTTTTAAAGGGTATTTAGAATAGGAATAATTTTAATTTTTTTGGATAATTTCGTTTTTATTATTATTGTAATTGCAGGTTTTTTTATTTTTTGTAATGGTAGTTTTTTTATTTTTTGTAATTTTAGGTTTTAGTGTATGGTAGCTTAGGTTTTATTTCACAGGTAATTTTGTATTTATTTTAACTAGGTAGTTATTAAATAGTTAGGGTGTTAGGGTTACGTTAAGGTTAGGGTTACGTTTAGGGGTTAATAGTTTAATTTAGGTTGTTGCAATGTGGGGGCTGGCGGTTTAGGGGTTAATAGGTTTATTTAGTGGTAGTGATGTGGGAGGCCAGAGGTTTAGGGGTTAATAACTTTATTTAGTTGTGGCGATGTTCGGGAGCGGTGGAATAGGGGTTAATAACTTTATTTAGGTGGCAGCGATATCGGGAGCGGCAGATTAGGGGTTAATAACTGTAGGCAGGTGTTGGCGATGTCGGGGACAGCAGATTAGTGGTGTTTATGTCAGGTTTAAACGTTATTTTCTTTTTCCATATAGACATCAATGGGGTTGCGTTACGGAGCTTTTCTTTCCGCGATCGCAGGAGTTAGACTTTTTTTGACCCGCTCTCCCCATTGATGTCTATGGGGAAAGCGTGCACAAGCACGTCAAATCAGTGCTTGTTTTTGGTGCTGTATGGAGCTTAAAAACCCCATATCGCCCACACAACCTGGGTTTTTTAAAACTTGTAATGGCAGCGCCATAGGGGATTAAATAACGCCACTTTTGTTGCGTTCGTTCATTTCCCTATAGCGCTCAAAACTCGTAATCTAGCTGATAGTGATTAAGCTTTAGTAGCTGATACACAGATTTGCCTCCCAGCAGATGAGGACTTCTCCGCCGGGATGAAGATCGTTCAAGCTGGACTTCAAAAACTGTAAGTGGATCGTCGGGGGTTAGTGTTAGGTTTTTTAAGGTTTTTTTGGGTGGGCTTATTTTTAGATTAGGGTTTGGGCAGCAAAAGAGCTAAATGCCCTTTTAAGGGCAATGCCCAAACAAATGACCTTTTCAGGGCAATGGGCAGCTTAGGTTTTTTAGATAGTTTTTTTTATTTTGTGGGTTTGTGGGGGTGGGGGGTTGTAATGTTAGTGGGTCTTTGTATTTATTTTTTTTCCACAAAAAGAGCTGATATCTTTAGGGCAATGCCCTACAAAAGGCCATTTTAAGGGCCATTTGGTAGTTTATTCTAGATTAGTTTTTTTATTTTGGGGTGGGTATTTTTTTTTTTTTTTTTTTTTTTTTTTTTTCTGGTTTTCAAAGAGCTTTATTGTCATCCACAAAAATAAAAAATATACAGAGCATGGAAGAAAAAATAAAAAATTAAGAGACAACAATTACATAAATATAGTCTTTTACAGTCTTCTCCCAATGTAAAGATTTGGATGAGATTAACACATAGGTGTGTAGGTTCGTTGCTCCTTGGTGAAATTATTCTCATAACTTTGTAACGATAAACTTAACTATAAACTTTGGAACCACCATTCCTTCCAAGGGGGTAAGCCCCCGAGATCAGCGTCAACAAGAGAAATAGGAGGAAACGAAGAGAGAGACAGGTAGACAGGGAGAGAAGGGACTTTATGTTATTGACCTACGTAAAGGGACCTGCCGTGTAGTTAGTTCTTCCCAGAGAAATTTGATGTCTGCAAAAGTGCCGATCTGTTTTCTTTTGTAGTAACTATATTCCTCGAGTGTTAGCATGTCCGTGACCTTATTGATCCATTCTAATAGCTTTGGCCTGTGTTGTGTTTTCCAATGAAACGCTATTAGAGATTTGGCGCTTGTGATGCCTATTTGTAAAAGTCTAAGTCTCAGTTTGCAAGGGAACGGGGGGAGGTCATTTAATAACGCTAGTCTGGGTGTCAGCTCAAATTCCTCAGTCAGTATCTGCCTATAAAAAGTTTCTATTTCGCACCAGAGTGGTTTGATTACATCACATTCCCACCACATATGTAGGTATTGGCCTCTAGTAGGGCAACCTCTCCAGCAGTTACTGCTTGCCTCCGGGTAGATGGAGTGGATGCGTGAAGGTGTTAAGTACCATCTCAGTAGCACTTTAAAATTAAGTTCTAACATTTGGGGTGAGCTTGACGACTTTTTTGTGTTTTGAAAGATTTTCTTCCAATCTTTCCCATTTATATCATGTCCCAGCTCCTCGTGCCATTTGGTCGTGTATGAGGGGAGCGTGTGTGTGTGTTCTATTTGTATAAGTTTGCGTGTCAATGACAGCGAGTGCCGCAGCGGGGTTGTATTTATGCAAAGAGTTTCGAACGGTGTCAGTTCCCTAAGGAAGTCTTTTTGGTGTGGTGAAGTGTATATAAAATGGTGTAGTTGAGAATATTTTAACCAGTTAGAGTATCGTCCTCCCGCTACTGCACTTAGATTTTCTCTCCCTGCTAACTTCCCATGAAGCGTAAATTCTTTTAGTGGCACTGTGTATCCCCATTCAGTTAGTCTCTGTTGTCCTTTATCCAACCCTCCTATCATCTCAGCGTTCAGTGGTATGGGAAAAAGAGGGGAGCGAGCTCCAGTGAGATACGTCTGGTGAAGATTAATATTATCCCAGGAGTCAAAAACATGTTTATGAATCATTAAATCATAACACTGTGGGGGCCGTAAAGATTTTGGTACCCAGCATAGAGCTCCCACTGAAGGAACTCTAAGGATGTTAGAGTCTAAGGATACCCAGGCTTTCGAGTCACCTGCTCTATGCCAGTCTAGAATTCTTTGTAAGGTGACTGCGTTATAATATACTGTTAAGTCTGGTAGCCCCAGTCCTCCATTTATTGTGGCTCTGTACATGTTGGATTTGTTAATCCTAGGTTTTCCTTTTCCCCAGATAAAGGCATTTATATGTCTTTGGAGTTGAGCTAGGTACCATTTGGGAAGAGTTATGGGTACCGCTTGAAGTAGGTACAATACCCTGGGCAAAGTGGTCATTTTAATGCATTGTGTGCGTCCCCACCATGAAATTGGTTTTAAAGACCAAGTGTGAAGATCTTGTTGCGTTGTTAATAAAAGTTTGGTGTAATTTTCTTTAAATAGTTGTGTGTGGTTAGGGGAGATATGTATCCCTAAGTATTTTATGGACCTGTCTCGGACAATCATTGGGCAGGTGTTTGAGACATTAAGAAAATCAGTCTGGGCCATGGAAACATTTAGAATCTCCGATTTCTGCGGGTTTATCGAGAAACCCGAGAACCGGCCGAAGGTGTTAATTTCTTTTAAGATTATAGGAACTGTGTGATGTGGATCAGTAATTGTGAATAGTACGTCGTCAGCGTATAATGCAATTTTAAAATCGTGAGGGCCTATCTTTATACCATGTATCTCATTGTTATTTCTAATATGTGCAGCAAAGACCTCCATTGTTAGAATAAACAATATGGGCGACAAGGGGCAACCCTGTCGTGTGCCGTTTTGAATTTGGAAGGGGTTTGACAGCATTCCATTTGCCTTAACTTTAGCGGTGGGACTTGTGTATAGGCTAAGTATGCGTGAGATCATGTGTGGTCCAAATCCTATCGCCTTTAGTGTCTCTTCAAGAAATCTCCAATTTATGCGATCGAACGCCTTCTCGGCGTCTACCGCCAAGAGGGCTGATGGAATTTTGTTATGTTTAGCGTGTGATATTAAAGTCAGGGCTCTTATTGTATTGTCCCTTGCCTCTCGCCCCGGGACAAATCCCACTTGGTCCGTATGTATTAGGGACTGCAGTACTACGTTGATTCTTTTTGCTAAGATTTTGCCTAAAATTTTTATATCCGTGTTTAGGAGGGATATCGGCTTATAACTACTGGGGTCTGTTGGACTTTTCTGGGGTTTGGGTATTACAGAAATATGTGCCGACAGCATGTCTTGCGAGAAAGAGCCCTCGTTCTCCAATGTTTGGAATAATTTGAGTAGGTGTGGGGCTAGGATATGTTTATAAGTCTTATAGTATGTGTTTGAGAAGCCGTCTGGACCCGGACTTTTACCTGTGGGTAAATCTTTTATTTCAGACAAGACCTCTAACAAGCTTATTGGGTTTTCTAGTGTAGTGCGTTGCTCTGGTTGTAAAGAAGGTAGGTCTGCGTCGCTAATGTATGCCCGCATCTGCGTTAGGTGTTCTGGTGTGTCGTCTTTGCTAAGGTTATATAACTTAGCGTAATATTCTTTAAAGTGGTTAGCAATACCTTCACTGTCTAGTATATCCCGCTTGTCAGGGGTTGTTAACTTATGTATCTGTGCTTTTATTGTCTGGGTTTTTAGGGCTCTGGCTAGGAGCGAACCTGCTCTATTGCCCTCGAAAAAGTAGATTTTTTTAAGGTTTAATGCACGTCTCTGGGCCTCTTTCAAGAGTATTTTTATTGAGCTCTTGTCTGGTGTCTGTCACCTTTTTAAGTAATGTATTGTCTTTCGGAGAATTTTTGTGGGAGAGTTCCAAGCCGGCTAATTGAGTAGTCAGGGCATCTATTATCTGATTGTACCTCTTCTTCCTATATGAAGTATGTTTAATGCAGTGGCCTCTGAGTACCGCTTTGTGAGCCTCCCATAACGTGTGTGGAGAAGTGTCTGGAGTAGCGTTAATGCTAAAGTATTCCTTTAGTGAAGTTGCCAAGGCGTCAGTTGTGTCTGGTTGATGTAATAACGAGTCGTCCATTCTCCAAATATAGGGGGTCGTTGGGTGGTCGGGCCATTGTAGTTGGGCACAAACTTGAGAGTGATCTGACCATGGTGTTGGCTGGATGTCTGCGTCTTTAAGTAAAGAGAGGTGGTTTCTATCTATGAAGATATAGTCGATTCTAGTGTACACTGACCAGGGGAAGGAGAAAAAGGTGTAGTTGCGCTGTGACGGGTGTTTTAGTCTCCATGCATCAAGTAAGCCTAAATGTGTTAGGAATTTGTATACTATGTTAGGAGGTCGTGTTTGAGCTGTTGGTCTGTGAGAGGAGGCGTCCAGTGTAGGGTTTAGAGCGACGTTTAAATCTCCTCCTAAAATGAGAGTACCAATTTTATTTTCTACTACTAGGTTCTGTAGTGTCTGGAAAAATTGGGCTTTCTTACCGTTGGGGGCATATGCATTTACTAACGTCACAGGTTGGTGGAACAGTAAACCTGTTAGGATTAATATTCTGCCTTCTGTATCAACAATCTGTTTGTTAAGTTGGAATTGTATGTTTTTATGTATTAAAGTGCATACCCCGTTCTTTTTAACTCTGTCTGAGCTGTAATAACTTGTTGTGAATTCTTTTGAGTGAAAGCTAGGTTCTGACTCCCTTATGAAATGTGTCTCCTGTAGGAATATGATTGCATTTTTATGCTTAGCTAAGCTGCGCAGTGCAATCGCTCTCTTCGTAGGGGAGTTGAGGCCCTTCACGTTCTGAGATATAATGTTTACTGCTGGGTCAGCCATGTTGGGGTGTGTGTGTTAGCGAACAATGTGATCTTACCCTCAAGAGGATCATCTGTAGCTTGGTTTGTAATACTTTACTGGCACAGCATAGGTAAGAGTGGAAGAGAGTTGTAGATAAGAGGGCTGTGTTCAGTTCTCCGGAAATGACACAGAAAAAAGAAAAAGGATGGATGGTGGTTCCAATACTGAAATAAATAAGCAAAACATGTAAGCAAAACAACAATGATAAAAGTATCAAACAACAATAACAATAACATTCCATTTGTCGTAGAGTACGATATACTATCATCGTACAGTTAGGGGGGGGGCAAGGTAATGGGGAATTAGGGAAATGAATTTTCTTGCTTCCGTTGAGAGGGGATGGTAGGCAAGAGTGGTAGGGGGAGAAAGGCATCTATTGTGCCTATCCATTCTTGATATTATGTCAAGATATTTGTTGTGGTCATGGGGGCTAGCTTTTAAGTTAAAGGGGTATGGGGTGGAGAAGGTGGAGGGGGGGGAATTTCCGTGGGTCACTGAGCAACCTATTATGGCTTTGTACTATATACTAGAGTCTTTTCGTTTGGGTGGACATTCCCGCAATAGTCTTTGTTCAAAACTCTCTTAGGGAGTTATATCAAGTGCAAGACAAATATAAAAGGAAATAAAGTACTCCCTTCATGATGGTTCAGAGTCCGCTTCCGATTGGGCCTGTGAAGTTGTGGAGTTGTTTCTTCTTTTCTTCGGTACTGTTGACCAGTTTGATTGTTGATTAGTTTTCGGAGTTTTCTTTTGTGAAGGTTTATCTGTGATGAGATCTTTTATTGAAGGCAACTTGGGTTGTGGGATGTCAAGCTGTTGGCAGAATGTTTCTATGTCTTCGGGGTCTTTATATGTGTATGTTTTATTGTCCTTAATGACTTTTATAGCAAAGGGAAAACCCCATCTGTAGGGTATATTTAAGTCTGTTAAATGCAATGTAAGGTATCTCGCCTCCTTCCTCTTTGCTAATGTTAGTGGGCTCAAGTCTGAGAAGATCTGTAGAGAGTCCTCCCCGAATCTAAGTGGGGAACTTTTTCTTGCCGCCAGCATGATTCTCTCCTTATCTGCAAACTTGTGGCAACATAATATTATATCTCTAGGAGGTGCCGATGGCGATGGTTTGGGTCTAAGGGCATGGTGTGCTCTGTCTAAAGGTATCATGTCATCTTTGCCTAGACCTAGTAAAAATTTGAATAGGTTTTGTAAGTATGATGGAATTTGTGGTGGTGTAATTTCCTCTGGCACCCCCCTGATTCTCAGGTTTTGACGTCTGCCTCTATTATCAAGGTCTTCGATTTGGGATTGCAGTTGCAATATTGTCGTGTTCTGTTGCTGTAATGTTATAGTCATGTCATCTGTGGTTCTGGTGTATTCCTCTGCTTGTTCCTCCAAATGCAGTACTCTGTGACCCAGTGCGTTAACATCTCTCTTAACTTCAGCTAAACCGTCTTTTATTGCCTTGCTGACATGGGTCATAAATGTGCTCAGGTCATCTTTAGTGGGTAATAGGTTAAGGTCTGCCCGCGTTATAGGTGTGTGATCAGTTGCGTGATCCGTGAGATCCGACATGTCTAACTGTGCAGTTTCCACAGAAAGCGCATTTACATTGTCGAATGGCTTAAAGAATGCATTTAATTTCCCCCCACCAGGGGTTGTAGTTTTCTGTTGCTTGTCAGGTTTCTGTTTTCTGGTAGCCATATGGCAGTATTAACATAAAGTGGTAACAATAATGATGGCCTTATCGGGGGTCCTTTTCCTCTGTATTTCCCTTAGAATATAGTAATGATGTGTCTCTGCGAAGTTATGTCCCCAGGGCCTAGTTTCTTATGTGCGTGGCAACTAGCTCCGTCTGTATTATGTGGTTTTGGTTTGTGTCCCTTTAGCTGGTATATCGTTCAGCGTGCAGGGCCTCTCTCTTCGCATATGTAGTTAATAAACTGTTATAACGTTGGGATGTACGACTTACTTAATGTTTGGTGTCGCTGCTGCTCTCTCCTGTTTGTTACAGGGTTGATTCTGTATCTGTGTTTCCAAGAGGCTCGTTCCCTGTATCGGGTTCTGTAGCGTCTGGCTGGAGGTGGCAATCGGTGTCTTGGAAGCCGGTGTCTGAGGATACCTTTGTAAGTGCACTGCTCTGTCTGTCCCAAGTTGTCGGTCTTTCTCTAACCGCGAGACACTGCTCGCCACGTGGGTGATTCCGAGAGGCCTCTGCTAATGACCGCTGCAGTCTGGGTTTCTCCGCCGTTTATATGCCTGTTTTCGGTCTCCACACCTAACCCCCTATTTCAGAGATTATGGCACGTTATTGCATGCCCGTTTACTTTGCTTTAGCCCCCTTAGCTATGCTTATATCAAGTGGATGTAGCCGGAGCTTCAGTTAGTTGCGGCCATGTTCTTTCCCGGCCGGCTCCGCCCCCCCGGGTGGGTATTTTTTTTAATGGGTATTAGAATAGGAATATTTTTTATTATTTTTGATAATTTGTTTTTTATTTTGTGTAATGTATTTTTTTTAGGGTGTGTTTGTTTTTCTTTTGTAGGAGAACAGCTATTATATTTAGGGCAATGCCCTACAAAAGGCCCTTTTAAGGGCCCTTGGTAGTTTGGGGGGGGGTGGGGGTTTGTATACTGTTTTTCTTTTGTAGGAAAAGAGCTATTATCTTTAAAGGGCCCCCAAAAGGCACTTTTAAGGGCCCTTGGTAGTTTATTCTAGATTAGGCTTTTTATTTTGGGGTGTTTTTTTTTAAGGGGTATTAGAATAGGAATAATTTTTATTTCTTTCTAATGACACGGTGAGTCCACAGATCATCATCAATTACTGTTGGGGAATATCATTCCTGGCCAGCAGGAGGAGGCAAAGAGCACCACAGCTTTGCTGTTAAATTTCACTTCCCTTCCCTCCAACCCCAGTCATTCTCTTTGCCTACATTAAGAGCAAGGAGGTGGTAAAGTTCAGGTGTCTGAAGGAAGATTCTTCAATCAAGATTTTATTATTTTAAAGCAGAGCAAGTTTGTCCTGCTTCCTCCTGGGGTTTAGCCGTAGCCCATGTCAGTCTCTTCAGTAGAGCAGTGGTGTCTTTTAAGCAATTCGGAACTTGTGGGACATAATTCTTACTGCGCCTCCAAAATAATGTTTCTGCCCTAACTTGAAAGCCTGAGTCAGATTATTTAGTCTTTCTTCTTTTTCACAGATCCATGTGAGGGAGAATGCCTCTCAAATCTAGTGAGCTGTCCTGCTGATGGACGGCCAGATGCAGGTAAGTCCCCTTGTGTCTTCTTGGCTGGGAGATGGTGCACTTTATAGACTCATGCAAATTTTATGGGGATAAACTATATCCTGCTAGGATATTACTCATGGCAGTGTGCAGACACTTAATGTGATATATGAGAGACGCTGTTCCCTCGTTAATGGTGATGAAAGGGTTAACAGTTGTATGAGACTTGTTTTTGGTATAAACAAATATACATTTTATGGGCTTATGTGTGATCCTCTTATGTGGCTGCGAGGGGTTAAATTTATTATTTTTATTGTGATTTATTTTTCAGTAAATAGTGAGTAACGCTTATAGCTCGCATGTGAAATTTTCTCTGGGTGTTTTAGTGCGCCGTGCAAGCTTGTTTGAGTCACGGCTGGTTTATGTGGTATTATATGCTACAACATATTATAGGGAATGCGCTGTTAGTTCTTGCTAACGTTTTATTATACTAAGCATGTAATGCATTTTTACTTGTCGGCACGATCCTCCGCCATCACACTTTCCTGTGGCGGGAAGGACTCTGTAGTATACAGGGTAAGGTTATTTCTGTGTATTCTGTTTGTGTCTGTTGCTTTAATAATTTTATGTTTTGACAGACTCTTATGGAGCGCTATGGTCCTCCGCCGTTACATTTTTCTGTGGCGGAAGGACTCTGCAGTAGGCATTATCAGTTTCATCTATGTATTCTGTTTGTCGCTTATGCCTTGGTAGGATCAGCAGCATATAGTATTGTGGGAATCCTATGAAGTGTTACGGTCCTCCGCCATTACATATTTCTGTGGCGGAAGGACTGAGGACTCTGCAGTAGGCAGAATCAGTTTCATCTATGTATTCTGTTTGTCGCTTATGCCTTGGTAGGATCAGCAGCATATAGTATTGTGGGAATCCTATGAAGTGTTACGGTCCTCCGCCATTACATATTTCTGTGGCGGAAGGACTGAGGACTCTGCAGTAGGCAGAATCAGTTTCATCTATGTATTCTGTTTGTCGCTTATGCCTTGGTAGGATCAGCAGCATATAGTATTGTGGGAATCCTATGAAGTGTTACGATCCTCCGCCATTACATATTTCTGTGGCGGGTAGGTTTTTGCAGTATGCAGACTAAGTGGATCGTGCGCTCGCATAATACTAGGATCTAGTCGATGAGCCACGTGTTCCGTTTTCTGCTTTGATCAGGCGGAACGGCTTCTTCCTCATGGCCATTATTATTATTTATTCAGTGTGTTGAATAGTATGTTTTTTTCCAAGATTTTGGAGATATAGACACCTCAGTCAGTCTGGGGTAAAGCTACGATAGCTTTACTTCTTGTTTGTTGTGTTGTGCTCACTAACTTTCCTTTTATTTTAAAGTGACAGTTTTCAATACATAATTAAAAGAGTATATTTTTATTTTCATTATGACATATTTTGACATTCATGTTGGTATGTTAGGCACACGTTGTTTTCTCTAGGCAATCTGTGTGGTTTGTTTTATGTCAGTTTTTTATTAAAGGGTCAGTCAACTACCTAAGTGACAAAAGTGAGCAGAGTTGTCTGGAGGGGGTATAGAAATTGACACGATGGTTGATGTATTCAGGACCGATATTGTGGAGGGCCTTGAATGCATGGTTTAGCAGCTTGAAGGTGATTCTCTTGTTGACGGGGAGCCAGTGTAGGTTCCTTAGGTGTTCGGTGATGTGGTTTTGGTGAGGGATGTTGAGGATGAGTCTGGCCGAGGTGTTCTAGATGCGTTGGAGTCGTTTCTGGAGTTTGATGGTGGACCCGGCGTAGAGTGCATTGCCGTAGTCCAATCGACTACTGACGAGGGCGTGGGTGACAGATTTTCTAGTTTCGGTGGGGAGCCACTTGAAGATTTTTCACAGTAGGTGGAGTATGTGAAAACAAGTCGACTTGGCGGTCCATGGAAAGTGATGAGTCGAGGATGACGCCTAGATTTCGTGCGTGGTGTGATGAAGTTGGAGGGTTTCCGAGGGCTGGGGGCCACCAGAAGTCATCCCATGCAGATTTGGTGGGTCCGAGGAGGAGGATTTCAGTCTTGTCAGTGTTGAGTTTGAGACGGTTGTTGTTCATCCAGGTGGCGATTGCTGTAAGTCCTTCGAGAATGTTTTTCTTGGCGGTGGCGGGGTCTTGGGTGAGTGAGATGATTAACTGGGTGTCGTCAGCGTAGGAGATAATGTTGAGGTTGTGTTGTCGGACGATGACGACGAGGGGGGCCATATAGATGTTGAAGAGGGTGGGGCTAAGAGAAGAGCCTTGGGGTACGCCGGAGCTGATTGCTGTGGGATTGGAGGAGAACGGTGGGAGTCTGACTTTCTGGGTTCTGCCACTGAGGAAGGAGGTGATTCATTCCAGGGCCTTATTGCGGATGCCGGCATCGTGTAGGCGCGTGAGGAGGGTGCTGTGGGCTAGAGTGTCGAATGCGGCTGAGAGGTCTAGAACGATGAGGGCGGCAGTCTCTCCTTGGTCGAGCAGGACACGGATGTCATCTGTGGCGGCGAGGAGGGCAGTCTCTGTGCTGTGATTGCTCCTGAAACCGGATTGGGAGGGGTCCAAGATGTGGTTGGTCTCGATGTGGTCAACAAGTTGTGCGTTGATGGCCTTCTCGATTACTTTGGCTGGAAAGGGGAGTAGAGAGATGGGATGGTAGTTTTTAGGATCTATGGGGTCAGCTGTGGGTTTCTTCAGCAGGGGTTTCAGCTCTGCATGCTTCCAGTCATCTGGGAAGGTACAGTAGAGAGATGGGATGGTAGTTTTTAGGATCTATGGGGTCAGCTGTGGGTTTCTTCAGCAGGGGTTTCAGCTCTGCATGCTTCCAGTCATCTGGGAAGGAACCAGTTTTGATGGAGCAGTTTATGGTGAGGCAGAGTTCGTGGGCGAGGGTAAAACCCGCTTTTTTGAATATGTAGTGCGGGCATGGGTCGGAGGGTGCTCCGGAGTGGATAGATTTCATGATTCTGAGTGTGTCCTCCATGGTGAGGGGGATCCAGGTAGTCCGTAGACGGTGGCAGGTGGTGGGTTTGGGTGAGGTGGGGGTGGGTGGGTCAGCGGTGAGTGGTGAGTTCTGGAGCTCGAGGCTGTCGTAGATGTTGATTATCTTGCGGTGGAAGTAAGTAGCGATGTTGTCGCAGAGGTCCTGGGAGGGTGGGATGTCGTTAGTGTCACTGATGGGTTTGGAGAATTCCTTGATGACTGTGAACAGCTCCTTGCTGTTGTGGGTTTTGGTGTGGATTCTGTCTAGGATAGCGGTTTTCTTTGTTGTTTTTATGAGGTGGTGGTGGGTGGTGATGGCTTCTTTGTAGGCGGATTTGTCCGAGGGGGACTTGCTGGATCTCCATGTTCTCTCTAATCATTTGCAGTGGCGTTTGGAGTCCTGGAGGGTGGGGGTGAACCAGCTGGCCTTGTTGGTGGGCTGGCGGCTGGACGGTTTCTTGAGGGGGCAAGGGTATTTGCGCAGTCTGTGATCCAGCGATGTAGGTGGCGGGGGGAGGAGTTGGCGTCAGTGGAGATCACTGGGGAGTACTTGATCAGGGTGGAGTGCATTTGTTCTTGGGTGATGTTGTTCCAGTTTCTGTGGGGCGGGTGGTGATGCTGGAGGTGTTTGGTGGGTTTGTTGAAGGCGAAGTGTATACAGTGATGGTCAGTCCAGTGGAGTTTGTTTATTTGGTTGACTGAGATGTGGTTGCCTGCGGAGAAGATCAGGTTGAGGGTGTGTCCGGCTATGTGGGTTGGAGCGTTTACAAGTTGCTTCAGTCCAATGGTTCCAAGGTTTTCCAGGAGGTTGGTGGTGTTGTGGTCATTGGAGTTGTCTAGATGGAAGTTGAGGTCACCGAGTAGGATGTAGTCCTTTGAGGCGAGGGCGTGGGTTGCAAGGTGGTTGGTGATGGAGTCACAGAAGGCGGGACGTGGTCCTGGAGGTCTGTAGATGAGGGTGCCACGGAGGGTGGTGTTGTGGTTAACCTTGATTTTGAAGTGTAGATGTTCATAGTCTGGTGAGTGATCATCGGAGGTGGTTGTGACTTGGATGGAGTGTTTGTGGATGATGGTGATGCCTCCTCCAGGTCGGTTGCTGCGGTCTTTGTGGGAGATTTTATAGCCATCGGGGATGGCGATGGCGATGTCCGGTGCTGATGTGGGGTTGAGCCAGGTTTCGGTGAGGAAGGCGACGTCTGGGGAGGTGGAGTCGAGCAGGTTCCAGATTTCGATGGTGTGCTTGTGGGATGGAGCAGGTGTTGAGGAGGATACAGTTGAGTTTCTCATGGCTGTTTGAGTTAGGGATGTTTAGTAGGTTTGTGGTTGGGAGGGTGGTGAAAGAGCAGTTGTGGCAGGTGAATGGTCCTCTGGTGTTCGTCGGGATTGCAAGGTGGCATGCTGATGATTTACCGATGTTGAGAGAGCGAAGGGTGCTGGTGTTATAGCGGTGGCGGGTACGGAGGTCATGGTTCGTGATGCTGGGTGCGGTCCGGCGCGGACGGGCGCTGACGGGCTTACCTTTGGCGGACCTTCTGTGCGCCATCGGCGTGTCCACTGCGCATGTCCGCTGCGCACGTCCGCTGCGCAGTCGCAGAGTGACTGCAAGTATATAGAGATGGGAGGGGGGAAGGGTTGGAGCAGGAAGTCAGAACAATGCAGTAGGGAGTCCCAATTCCTTTATCTGATGCTGCAGTGGTATTCCTCAGATTTAAGCTTGATTACCTTCATGTATGGTTAAAGGAGGTTTTGGCTTCTACGGGCGACTCCGATACGCCTATCGTGTCGACCCCTCAGGATTTTGTCAACTTCATAGTTGCTTGATGTTTCTTCTCTGGAAATATGTTTCCTGTTCCTGTCCGTGCTTGGAGTTTTTATCCAGGAATGGGAGAAGTCAGGGTTTTCTTTTGCCCTGTCTCCTTGAAGAATCTTTAGCCAGGGCACGGTGCCTTAAGTGGAAGAGAATTTTGATCCCTATAGAAGATAACTGCTCCTTTTAGGATCACACTTTGCCTGATCTCTATGGACTTTTATGGAGGTTTGTATTGCCTCTGTGTCAAGTGCAGTATCTTATTGATGTGTTGCTTTGCCTGATTTCATTTGGGTGTAGTTCTCTTTGAAGAGACCCTGAACGGAATTAAGGCTCCTAAGCACATTCCTTTATGTCTGATGTTTTTAGTCTTAAAGCCAGGGGCTAAGTTATCTGGCTTCGCTGTGCTAGCCCACGGAGCGTTGTGTAGCGAGTCTTCACTCTTTCAGTCGCCTTTTAGATTTTTCTTCTGAGCCCAGATTTCTGGTGTTTCCTTACAAGGGTAAGACCTTGAATGATCCTGATCTAAGAGATGAAAGGTGTGACTCCAATACAGAACTATTGGGAGGATGATGCTCTCTGTTTTTCCTTAAACATGTGTATGACATGTCCCAGATAGACGGCAGACTTAGTGCCTTTGGTTTACTAAATAGAATCAAACCCTTACTTCCAGAGGCAGATTCCATTTCTCAGTTTTTATCTGCAGACCAGATAGCAGAGAGGCGTTTTCCGCGGGTGGGATCTTTTCGTCCTAGCTTAGACCTTAAGTGTCTCAACTAGTTTTTCTCAGTGTTCTATCCTTCAAAATTAAATCCTTTGGTTCGATTCTTGCTTTGATGTTCATAGATCTGGAGGATGCGTATCTTCAAGCTCCTGAGTTTTGTCATTCTGTCAAACCCTTTCAGTTGGGCACCCTTCCTGGACAACATGTTAGTTCAGGTGCAGTCCTTCCATCAAGCAGACTCTCATTCAGGAATCTTGTTGTCTTTTCTTCGTTCCCATGGATGGGAAGTGAATATGAAAAGAGTTTCCTTGTTCCAACTACAGGGGTAGTTTTCTTAGGGATCATAATAGTTTCCCCATCCCTGACCTTGTTTCTGACAGAAGGTCAGAAAATTAAGGATTTTCCATCTGGCCTCTTTATACTTTTCTATTAGGCCTTCAATGGTTTATAAGTATTGTCTGATGGTCTTTTTGTCGGACATCGTCCTTTTGCACGTTCCATCCAAGAGTTCTACTGTTATGCATGCTTGGATAATTATACGGGGTCCAGGTGAATAGGAGACAGGTTTCTCAGGAGAGTCAGGGTTATTACCCTGGAGACCTGCCCGGATGATAGTTCCATGGTCGCCAATCCTTTGGGCTAGGGACTATGGACTCGGGAGGAGTCTGTTTTTCCCATTCCTCTGGGAGTTTAGATCAATATGCAATGTGCTGTTGATCAGTTGTCCTTAACCCGGTTTTTTCAGGTTCTAGTTGGAAAATGTTCCCTCAGTGGTTTGCTTAAAGCACCTGGGAGGAACCTAGAGTGGGCGGTCGTTCACTATTGCTGTGTTCCTTCTTTTTATTCCTGGAGGGAATGCTGGGAGTGGACTTTTTGAGAAGTCAGATCTTTTATCTGGGCGCTCTTTCTGATCTCTCTAGATTAACCCTAGATACGTTTAGAGGTCTGGAGGTCAGCAAGCTGTCCTAATATGCAGCCTTTGGGATGTAATCTCTTCCTCCATGAAGGTTGTTCCTGAGGAAGGACATTCCGATTTGGGTCCTTCCTTCATCCAAACTTTTATTTGTTAAGACTTGCTGTTTGGTGTTTTGAACACTTAGTTTTGTCTATGCATGGGTTTTCTGCAGTCGTCATTGTGACCTTGATTCAGAATCACAAGCTTGTTTCTGGTATTTTTCCATAAGGTATGATGTGAGTACCTTAGGGGGGAGAATCCAAGGGTTAGTCTTGAAAGTAGAGTCTGGATCCTAGGATGTTTCCTTTTCTCCAGGAAGGTCTGGAGAAGGGTTGTCGGGGTCTGGCGAAGTTAAATTTCTGCATTTCTCTCATTACACATGTCTGGCGGAAGTTCCAGATGTGTGTTCTTGTCAAGCCCTGGTTACTTCAGGCCTGTATTTTAGTTTTTGCAACAGGCTCAGGTTGAGCCATTGCTTTCCGCAGGTATTTATTTTTTACCTTGAAAGATTTTCTTTCCATGTTCTATTCTGCTCGGAGAGTTTCGAACTCTCGGCTTGCATTGTGATTCTCCTTTTCTCCTATTTCATTCGGATAAGGCAGTTCTTCGTACTAAGTGTGTTTTTTTCTTCCTAAAGTGGTTTTGAGCTGGAATTTGTTGTTCTTTTTCTCTGTCCTAATCCTCTCATGAGGATCGTCTAATACACAGCTTAGTCATTGTGCGCGCTCTTAAGATCTACAACGGTCTTCTTTAGTCTTATGCTTTTTTGTTTGCTTTTCTGGGACTCGTAAAGGTCAGAAAGCTACTGCCACTTCTCTTTCTCTTTGGTTGAGAAGTATTTTTTGTTTGGCATATGAGATGACTGAACAGCAGCCTTCTGAGAGAATTATAGCTCATTCCACTAGGGCGGTGTTTTCCTCGTGGGTCTCAAGTTGAGGCAACTGTTCATCAGATCTGACATTTTTTGTCTCAGCCGAGGCGTCATTTGGGAGGTAGGTTCTTCAAGCAGTGGTGCCTTCTGTTTAGGTTCCCTCTCTTGTCCATCCCTTATCATCTGTGTCCTCTAGCTTGGTTATTGATTCCCAATAGTAATTAGATGATCCGTGGACTCACTGTGTCATTAGAAAGAAAACAAAATTTATGCTTGCCTGATAAATTTATTTATTTCTTGACACAGTGAGTCCACGGCCCTCCCTGTTTTTCAGACAGGTTTTTTTTATATAAACCTCAGTCACCTCGGCACCTTGTGTTATTTCCTTTCTCTCCTTGTCATTCGGTCGAATAACTGGGAGTTGTGGGAAGGTAAGTGATGCTTAACAGCTCTGATGTGGTGATCTTTGCCTCCTCCTGCTGGCCAGGAGTGATATTTCCCAACAGTAATTGATGATGATCCGTGGACTCGCCGTGTCAAGAAAGAAATACATTTATCAGGTAAGCATAAATTTTGTGGGTTTTTTTGGATAATTTTGTGTGTTTTTTTTGTAATTGTAGGTTTTTTTATTTTTTGTAATTTTAGGTTTTAGTGTAAGGCAGCTTAGGTTTTATTTCACAGGTAAGTTTGTATTTATTTTAACTAGGTAGTTAGTAAATAGTTAATAACTATTTACTAACTGGTCTACCTAGTTAAAATAAATACAAACTTAGCTGTGAATTAAAAATAAAACCTAAGCTAGCTACAATGTAACTATTAGTTATATTGTAGCTAGCTTAGGTTTTATTTCACAGGTAAGTATTTAGTTTTAAATAGGTATTATTTAGTTAATAATTGTAAGTTTTAATTTAGCTCTATTTTAATTATGTTAAAGTTAAGGGGTGTTAGAGTTATGTTAGGGGTTAATATAGTTTAATGTAAGTTGTTGCAATGTGGGGGCTGGCGGTTTAGGGGTTAATAGGTTTATTTAGTTAATAATTGTAAGTTTAATTTAGCTCTATTTTAATTATGTTAAAGTTAGGGGGTGTTAGGGTTACGTTAGGGGTTAATAGTTTAATTTAGGTTGTTGCGGTGTGGGGTTAATAGGTTTATTTAGTGGTAGTGATGTGGGGGGGCCAGAGGTTTAGGGGTTAATAACTTTATTTAGCTGTAGCGATGTTGGGGAGCGGTAGAATAGGGGTTTATAACTTTATTTAGGTGGCGGTGATATCGGGAGCGCAGATTAGGGGTTAATAACTGTAGCCAGACGTTGGCGATGTCGGGGGCAGCAGATTAGTGGTGTTTAGACGTAGGGTTTATGTCAGGGTGTTAGGTTTAAACGTTATTTTCTTTTTCCCCATAGACATCAATGGGATTGCGTTACAGAGCTTTTCTTTCCGCGATCGCAGGTGTTAGACTTTTTCTGACCCGCTTTCTCCATTGATATCTATGGGGAAAGCGTGCACGAGCACGTCAAACACAACGCTTGTTTTTGGTGTGGTATGGAGCTTAAAAAACCCATATCGCCCGAACAAGCCTGATTTTTTAAAACTTGTAATGGCAGCGCTATAGGGGATTAAATAACGATACTTTTGTTGCGTTCGTTCATTTCCCTGTAGAGCTCAAAACTCGTAATCTAGCTGATAGTGATTAAGCTTTAGTAGCTGATACACAGATTTGCCTCCCAGCAGAGGAGCTAACTACAGCTAAACTCATCAGAAGCAGCAGATTGTTAACACTTCATATACTGTGTATGGTTCAGGGCTTAATTCATTAACATCCCCTCTAGTTCATATAATATCTGATAGAGCTGATTCACTAAAGCTCACTCCCATTTGGTTTCCTCAGGGAATAGAGGCCTTTAGTGATGTCATAGGCACTAATGAGATGAAGAAGGGATTCTTGTTACACTGTAGGGCACAGGGGGGCCAATCGTTTGGCTTCCCTGGGCCACATTGGAAGAAGAAGAATTGTCTTTGGCCACACATAAAATACACTAACACTAATGATCACTGATGAGCTAATACCGGGGGCCACATGTGGGCAGTGGGTTGGACAAGCTTGCTGTAGGGGCTGTTGGAGTCACTGGGTATCCCGGCGGGCATTATGTGCCTTGGTACTGACGCTGCTCTTGTCAGATGTTGTTGGCAACTGGGCCTGTCAGAGTTTCTAGGAAAAAGTTAAGGAAGAAAAGGACATAAAAAGTTCTTGGTGTTTGTTTTAAATGAAACATTGTTTCCTCTTAAATTAAAATATATATTTTTTCTGCCTCTCAGAATAATTCTGTGTAGACAAACAAAGCAGCTTTCCTTTGTCGCCCGTGCAGAGGCACAAACACCAGGGAGGGACATTCCTGCTGTTCTATATTCAGACAATGACCGTAGTGCATCATAAACATCACACCCTGGCGTACGAGCAGAGACAGGATATAGTCGTGGCCCTAAGCTTGATACTTTAGGTCCTCCTAGGGGCAGGGGCATTTATGCTATATCTAGGGTTGGCACACAGCTGGCATCTTAGCTAGGGAAAGCAAAAGGAAAGTAGGGATAAGCCTTATCCTGGAATTGTCAGCAGGGGCTGCATAATTAATTAGCTATTTATGTTCCATCGCACGGGTAGATTCTGTTCCACAGAGAAAAAAAACCTGATGAACCATTTTCTGCAAAGTTCTCCAAGGGATCTATAACGTGAAGGTGTAAAAATATCTTGTCTAAACCTTTTTCTATGTAAAATATTTTATGTAAAAGCTGTTTAAAGTGATATGAATACTAACAGGAGGTGCACAAAGCCATCCCAATGTACTGAATTGTTATTGGCTGGCACATGAAAAGTGAGCAACACATGCAGATGTAATACATTGTAATATCACTTGTAAATGCAGCAAATAATGACTTTAATGTAAATATAGGAAATCTGTAGATAAATGGTTAAACAGTGCATCTGACTCAGGGGGAATTCTGTAGATAAATGGTTAAACACTGCATCTGACTTGGGGGGGAATTCTGTAGATAAATGGTTAAACACTGCATCTGACTTAGGGGGAATTCTGTAGATAATTGGTTAAACACTGCATCTGACTCAGGGGAATTCTGTAGATAAATGGTTAAACACTGCATCTGGCTCAGGGGAATTCTGTAGATAAATGGTTTAACACGGCATCTGGCTCAGGGGAATTCTGTAGATAAATGGTTAAACACTGCATCTGGCTCAGGGGAATTCTGTAGATAAATGGTTAAACACTGCATCTGGCTCAGGGGGAATTCTGTAGATAAATGGTTAAACACTGCATCTGACTCAGGGGAATTCTGTAGATAAATGGTTAAACACTGCATCTGGCTCAGGGGAATTCTGTAGATAAATGGTTAAACAGTGCATCTGACTCAGGGGGAATTCTGTAGATAAATGGTTAAACACTGCATCTGGCTCAGGGGAATTCTGTAGATAAATGGTTAAACACTGCATCTGACTCAGGGAATTCTGTAGATAAATGGTTAAACAGTGCATCTGACTCAGGGGAATTCTGTAGATAAATGGTTAAACACTGCATCTGACTCAGGGGGATATCTGTAGATAAATGGTTAAACACTGCATCTGACTCAGGGGGAATTCTGTAGATAAATGGTTAAACACTGCATCTGGCTCAGGGGAATTCTGTAGATAAATGGTTAAACACTGCATCTGACTCAGGGGAATTCTGTAGATAAATGGTTAAACACTGCATCTGACTCAGGGGGATATCTGTAGATAAATGGTTAAACACTGCATCTGACTCAGGGGGAATTCTGTAGATAAATGGTTAAACACTGCATCTGACTCAGGGGAATTCTGTAGATAAATGGTTAAACACTGCATCTGGCTCAGGGAATTCTGTAGATAAATGGTTAAACACTGCATCTGACTCAGGGGAATTCTGTAGATAAATGGTTAAACACTGCATCTGACTCAGGGGAATTCTGTAGATAAATGGTTAAAACACTGCATCTGACTCAGGGGAATTCTGTAGATAAATGGTTAAACACACTGCATCTGACTCAGGGGGATATCTGTAGATAAATGGTTAAACACTGCATCTGACTCAGGGGGAATTCTGTAGATAAATGGTTAAACACTGCATCTGGCTCAGGGGAATTCTGTAGATAAATGGTTAAACACTGCATCTGGCTCAGGGGGAATTCTGTAGATAAATGGTTAAACAGTGCATCTGACTCAGGGGGAATTCTGTAGATAAATGGTTAAAACACTGCATCTGGCTCAGGGGAATTCTGTAGATAAATGGTTAAACACTGCATCTGACTCAGGGGAATTCTGTAGATAAATGGTTAAACACTGCATCTGACTCAGGGGAATTCTGTAGATAAATGGTTAAACACTGCATCTGACTCAGGGGGATATCTGTAGATAAATGGTTAAACACTGCATCTGGCTCAGGGGGAATTCTGTAGATAAATGGTTAAACACTGCATCTGGCTCAGGGGAATTCTGTAGATAAATGGTTAAACACTGCATCTGACTCAGGGGAATTATGTAGATAAATGGTTAAACACTGCATCTGACTCAGGGGGATATCTGTAGATAAATGGTTAAACACTGCATCTGACTCAGGGGGAATTCTGTAGATAAATGGTTAAACACTGCATCTGACTCAGGGGAATTCTGTAGATAAATGGTTAAACACTGCATCTGACTCAGGGGAATTCTGTAGATAAATGGTTAAACACTGCATCTGACTCAGGGGGATATCTGTAGATAAATGGTTAAACACTGCATCTGACTCAGGGGAATTCTGTAGATAAATGGTTAAACACTGCATCTGACTCAGGGGGATATCTGTAGATAAATGGTTAAACACTGCATCTGACTCAGGGGGAATTCTGTAGATAAATGGTTAAACACTGCATCTGACTCAGGGGAATTCTGTAGATAAATGGTTAAACACTGCATCTGACTCAGGGGGATATCTGTAGATAAATGGTTAAACACTGCATCTGACTCAGGGGGAATTCTGTAGATAAATGGTTTAAACACTGCATCTGACTCAGGGGAATTCTGTAGATAAATGGTTAAACACTGCATCTGACTCAGGGGGATATCTGTAGATAAATGGTTAAACACTGCATCTGGCTCAGGGGGAATTCTGTAGATAAATGGTTAAACACTGCATCTGACTCAGGGGAATTCTGTAGATAAATGGTTAAACACTGCATCTGGCTCAGGGGGAATTCTGTAGATAAATGGTTAAACAGTGCATCTGACTTAGGGGGAATTCTGTAGATAAAATGGTTAAACACTGCATCTGGCTCAGGGGAATTCTGTAGATAAATGGTTAAACACTGCATCTGACTCAGGGGAATTCTGTAGATAAATGGTTAAACACTGCATCTGGCTCAGGGGGAATTCTGTAGATAAATGGTTAAACACTGCATCTGGCTCAGGGGGAATTCTGTAGATAAATGGTTAAACACTGGGAATTCTGTAGATAAATAGTTAAACACTGCATCTGGCTCAGGGGAATTCTGTAGATAAATGGTTAAACACCTGGAATTCTGTAGATAATTGGTTAAACACTGCATCTGGCTCAGGGGGAATTCTGTAGATAATGTTAAACACTGCAATCTGACTCAGGGGAATTCTGTAGATAAATGGTTAAACCACTGCATCTGACTCAGGGGAATTCTGTAGATAAATGGTTAAACACTGCATCTGGACTCAGGGGGAATTCTGTAGATAAATGGGTTAAACAGCTGCATCTGTCTCAGGGGGAATTCTGTAGATAAATGGTTAAACAGTGCATCGTGACTTAGGGGGAATTCTGTAGATAAATGGTTAAACACTGCAATCTGCTCAGGGGAATTCTGTAGATAAAGTGGTTAAACACGTGCAATCTGACTCAGGGGAATTCTGTAGATAAATGGTTAATACAGTGCCTTCTGACTTAGGGGAATTCTGTAGATAAAGGTTAAACACTGCATCTGGACTCAGGCGGAATTCTGTAGATAAATGGTTAAACACTGGGCAATATGGGCTCAGGGGTAATGTCTGTAGGGATAGAATGGTTAACACTGGGAATTCTGTAGATAATTGGTTAAACAGTGCATCTGACTTAGGGCAATTCTGTAGGTAAATGGTTTAAACACTGCATCTGGCTCAGGGGGAATTCTGTAGATAAATGGTTAAACAGTGCATCTGACTTAGGGGAATTCTGTAGGTAAATGGTTAAACACTGCATCTGGCTCAGGGGGAATTCTGTAGATAAATGGTTAACACTGCATCTGACTTAGGGGGAAATTCTGAAGATAAATGGTTAAACACTGCATCTGACTCAGGGGAATTCTGTAGATAAATGGTTAAACACTGCACCTGGCTCAGGGGGGAATTCTGTAGATAAATGGTTAAACACTGCATCTGGCTCAGGGGAATTCTGTTGATAAATGGTTAAACACTGCCATCTGACTCGGGGATTCTGTAGATAAATGGTTAAACACTGCATCTGACTCAGGGGAATTCTGTAGATAAATGGTTAAACAGTGCATCTGGCTCAGGGGAATTCTGTAGATAAATGGTTTAAACACTGTATCTGGCTCAGGGGAATTCTGTTGATAAATGGTAAACACTGCATCTGACTCGGGGATTCTGTAGATAAATGGTTAAACAGTGCATCTGGCTTAGGGGAATTCTGTAGATAAATGGTTAAACACTGTATCTGACTCAGGGGAATTCTGTAGATAAATGGTTAAACAGTGCATCTGGCTCAGGGGGGGAATTCTGTAGATAAATTGTTAAACACTGCATCTGGCTCAGGGGGAATTCTGTAGATAAATGGTTAAACACTGCATCTGGCTCAGGGGGAAGTCTGTAGATAAATGGTTAAAACACTGCATCTGACTCGGGGATTCTGTAGATAAAAGGTTAAACAGTGCATCTGACTCGGGGGGAATTCTGTAGATAAATGGTTAAAAAGTGCATCTGGCTCAGGGGGAATTCTGTAGATAAATGGTTAAACAGTGCATCTGGCTCAGGGGGAATTCTGTAGATAAATGGTTAAACACTGCATCTGACTCAGGGGAATTCTGTAGATAAATGGTTAAAACAGTGCATCTGACTTAGGGGGAATTCTGTAGATAAATAGTTAAACACTGCATCTTACTCAGGGGGAATTCTGTAGATAAATGGTTAAACAGTGCATCTCACTCGGGAATTCTGTAGATAAATGGTTAAACACTGCATCTGGCTCAGGGAATTCTGTAGATAAATGGTTAAACAGTGCATCTGACAGGGGAATTCTGTAGATAAATGGTTAAACAGTGCATCTGACTCAGGGGAATTCTATAGATAAATGGTTAAACAGTGCATCTGACTCAGGGGAATTCTGTAGATAAATGGTTAAACACTGCATCTGACTCAGGGGGATTTCTGTAGATAAATGGTTAAACACTGCATCTGACTCAGGGGAATTCTGTAGATAAATGGTTAAACACTGCATCTGACTCAGGGGAATTCTGTAGATAAATGGTTAAACAGTGCATCTGACTTAGGGGAATTCTGTAGATAAATGGTAAAACAGTGCATCTGACTCAGGGGAATTCTGTAGATAAATGGTTAAACAGTGCATCTGACTCAAGGGGAATTCTGTAGATAAATGGTTAAACAGTGCATCTGACTCAGCGGAATTCTGTAGATAAATGGTTAAACACTGCATCTGACTCAGGGGAATTCTGTAGATAAATGGTTAAACACTGCATCTGACTTAGGGGGAATTCTGTAGATAAATGGTTAAACAGTGCATCTGGCTCAGGGGGAATTCTGTAGATAAATGGTTAAACACTGCATCTGACTCAGGGGAATTCTGTAGATAAATGGTTAAACAGTGCATCTGACTTAGGGGAATTCTGTAGATAAATGGTTAAACACTGCATCTGACTCAGAGGGAATTCTGTAGATAAATGGTTAAACAGTGCATCTCACTCAGGGGAATTCTGTAGATAAATGGTTAAACACTGCATCTGGCTCAGGGAATTCTGTAGATAAATGGTTAAACACTGCATCTGACTCAGGGGAATTCTGTAGATAAATGGTTAAACAGTGCATCTGACAGGGGAATTCTGTAGATAAATGGTTAAACAGTGCATCTGGCTCAGGGGGGAATTCTGTAGATAAATGGTTAAACAGTGCATCTGACTTAGGGGAATTCTGTAGGTAAATGGTTAAACACTGCATCTGGCTCAGGGGGAATTCTGTAGATAAATGGTTAAACACTGCATCTGACTTAGGGGGAATTCTGAAGATAAATGGTTAAACACTGCATCTGACTCAGGGGAATTCTGTAGATAAATGGTTAAACACTGCACCTGGCTCAGGGGGAATTCTGTAGATAAATGGTTAAACACTGCATCTGGCTCAGGGGAATTCTGTTGATAAAGGTTAAACACTGCATCTGACTCGGGGATTCTGTAGATAAATGGTTAAACACTGCATCTGACTCAGGGGAATTCTGTAGATAAATGGTTAAACAGTGCATCTGGCTCAGGGGAATTCTGTAGATAAATGGTTAAACACTGTATCTGACTCAGGGGAATTCTGTAGATAAATGGTTTAAACAGTGCATCTGGCTCAGGGGGGAATTCTGTAGATAAATTGTTAAAACACTGCATCTGGCTCAGGGGGAATTCTGTAGATAAATGGTTAAACACTGCATCTGGCTCAGGGGGAAGTCTGTAGATAAATGGTTAAACACTGCATCTGACTCGGGGATTCTGTAGATAAAAGGTTAAACAGTGCATCTGACTCGGGGGGAATTCTGTAGATAAATGGTTAAAAAGTGCATCTGGCTCAGGGGGAATTCTGTAGATAAATGGTTTAAACAGTGCATCTGGCTCAGGGGGAATTCTGTAGATAAATGGTTAAACACTGCATCTGACTCAGGGGAATTCTGTAGATAAATGGTTAAACAGTGCATCTGACTTAGGGGGAATTCTGTAGATAAATGGTTAAACACTGCATCTGACTCAGGGGGAATTCTGTAGATAAATGGTTAAACAGTACATCTCACTCGGGAATTCTGTAGATAAATGGTTAAACACTGCATCTGGCTCAGGGAATTCTGTAGATAAATGGTTAAACAGTGCATCTGACAGGGGAATTCTGTAGATAAATGGTTTAAACAGTGCATCTGACTCAGGGGAATTCTATAGATAAATGGTTAAACAGTGCATCTGACTCAGGGGAATTCTGTAGATAAATGGTTAAACACTGCATCTGACTCAGGGGATTTCTGTAGATAAATGGTTAAACACTGCATCTGACTCAGGGGAATTCTGTAGATAAATGGTTTAAACACTGCATCTGACTCAGGGGAATTCTGTAGATAAATGGTTAAACAGTGCATCTGACTTAGGGGAATTCTGTAGATAAATGGTTAAACAGTGCATCTGACTCAGGGGAATTCTGTAGATAAATGGTTAAACAGTGCATCTGACTCAAGGGGAATTCTGTAGATAAATGGTTAAACAGTGCATCTGAACTCAGCGGAATTCTGTAGATAAATGGTTAAACACTGCATCTGACTCAGGGGAATTCTGTAAATAAATTGTTAAACACTGTATCTGACTCAGGGGAATTCTGTAGATAAATGGTTAAACACTGCATCTGGCTCAGGGAATTCTGTAGATAAATGGTTAAACACTGCATCTGACTCAGGGGAATTCTGTAGATAAATGGTTAAACAGTGCATCTGACTCAGGGGAATTCTGTAGATAAATGGTTAAACAGTGCATCTGACTCAGGGGAATTCTGTAGATAAATGGTTAAACAGTGCATCTGGCTCAGGGGGAATTCTGTAGATAAATGGTTAAACACTGCATCTGACTCAGGGGAATTCTGTAGATAAATGGTTAAACAGTGCATCTGACTTAGGGGGAATTCTGTAGATAAATGGTTAAACACTGCATCTTACTCAGGGGGAATTCTGTAGATAAATGGTTAAACAGTGCATCTCACTCGGGAATTCTGTAGATAAATGGTTAAACACTGCATCTGGCTCAGGGAATTCTGTAGATAAATGGTTTAAACAGTGCATCTGACAGGGGAATTCTGTAGATAAATGGTTAAACAGTGCATCTGACTCAGGGGAATTCTATAGATAAATGGTTATAAACAGTGCATCTGACTCAGGGGAATTCTGTAGATAAATGGTTAAACACTGCATCTGACTCAGGGGATTTCTGTAGATAAATGGTTAAAACACTGCATCTGACTCAGGGGGAATTCTGTAGATAAATGGTTTAAACACTGCATCTGACTCAGGGGAATTCTGTAGATAAATGGTTAACAGTGCATCTGACTTAGGGGAATTCTGTAGATAAATGGTTTAAACAGTGCATCTGACTCAGGGGAATTCTGTAGATAAATGGTTTAAACAGTGCATCTGACTCAAGGGGAATTCTGTAGATAAATGGTTAAACAGTGCATCTGACTCAGCGGAATTCTGTAGATAAATGGTTAAACACTGCATCTGACTCAGGGGAATTCTGTAAATAAATTGTTAAACACCTGTATCTGACTCAGGGGAATTCTGTAGATAAATGGTTAAACAGTGCATCTGACTTAGGGGAATTCTGTAGATAAATGGTTAAACAGTGCATCTGGCTCAGGGGGAATTCTGTAGATAAATGGTTAAAACACTGCATCTGACTCAGGGAATTCTGTAGATAAATGGTTAACAGTGCATCTGACTTAGGGGGAATTCTGTAGATAAATGGTTAAACACTGCATCTGACTCAGAGGGAATTCTGTAGATAAATGGTTAAACAGTGCATCTCACTCAGGGGAATTCTGTAGATAAATGGTTAAACACTGCATCTGGCTCAGGGAATTCTGTAGATAAATGGTTAAACACTGCATCTGACTCAGGGGAATTCTGTAGATAAATGGTTAAACAGTGCATCTGACAGGGGAATTCTGTAGATAAATGGTTAAACAGTGCATCTGGCTCAGGGGGAATTCTGTAGATAAATGGTTAAACAGTGCATCTGACTTAGGGGAATTCTGTAGGTAAATGGTTAAACACTGCATCTGGCTCAGGGGGAATTCTGTAGATAAATGGTTAAACACTGCATCTGACTTAGGGGGAATTCTGAAGATAAATGGTTAAACACTGCATCTGACTCAGGGGAATTCTGTAGATAAATGGTTAAACCACTGCACCTGGCTCAGGGGGAATTCTGTAGATAAATGGTTAAACACTGCATCTGGCTCAGGGGAATTCTGTTTGATAAATGGTTAAACACTGCATCTGACTCGGGGATTCTGTAGATAAATGGTTAAACACTGCATCTGACTCAGGGGAATTCTGTAGATAAATCGTTAAACAGTGCATCTGGCTCAGGGGAATTCTGTAGATAAATGGTTAAACACTGTATCTGACTTAGGGGAATTCTGTAGATAAATGGTTAAACAGTGCATCTGGCTCAGGGGGGAATTCTGTAGATAAATTGTTAAACACTGCATCTGGCTCAGGGGGAATTCTGTAGATAAATGGTTAAACACTGCATCTGGCTCAGGGGGAAGTCTGTAGATAAATGGTTAAACACTGCATCTGACTCGGGGATTCTGTAGATAAAAGGTTAAACAGTGCATCTGACTCGGGGGGAATTCTGTAGATAAATGGTTAAAAAGTGCATCTGGCTCAGGGGGAATTCTGTAGATAAATGGGTTAAACAGTGCATCTGGCTCAGGGGGAATTCTGTAGATAAATGGTTAAACACTGCATCTGACTCAGGGGAATTCTGTAGATAAATGGTTAAACAGTGCATCTGACTTAGGGGGAATTCTGTAGATAAATGGTTAAACACTGCATCTGACTCAGGGGGAATTCTGTAGATAAATGGTTAAACAGTGCATCTCACTCGGGAATTCTGTAGATAAATGGTTAAACACTGCATCTGACTCAGGGGAATTCTGTAGATAAATGGTTTAACACGGCATCTGGCTCAGGGGGATATCTGTAGATAAATGGTTAAACACTGCATCTGACTCAGGGGGATATCTGTAGATAAATGGTTAAACACTGCATCTGACTCAGGGGAATTCTGTAGATAAATGGTTAAACAGTGCATCTGACTTAGGGGAATTCTGTAGATAAATGGTTAAACAGTGCATCTGACTCAGGGGAATTCTGTAGATAAATGGTTAAACAGTGCATCTGACTCAAGGGGAATTCTGTAGATAAATGGTTAAACAGTGCATCTGACTCAGCGGAATTCTGTAGATAAATGGTTAAACACTGCATCTGACTCAGGGGAATTCTGTAAATAAATTGTTAAACACTGTATCTGACTCAGGGGAATTCTGTAGATAAATGGTTAAACAGTGCATCTGACTTAGGGGAATTCTGTAGATAAATGGTTAAACAGTGCATCTGACTCAGGGGGAATTCTGTAGATAAATGGTTAAACACTGCATCTGACTCAGGGGAATTCTGTAGATAAATGGTTAAACAGTGCATCTGACTTAGGGGGAATTCTGTAGATAAATGGTTAAACACTGCATCTGACTCAGGGGGAATTCTGTAGATAAATGGTTAAACAGTGCATCTCACTCAGGGGAATTCTGTAGATAAATGGTAAACACTGCATCTGGCTCAGGGAATTCTGTAGATAAATGGTTAAACACTGCATCTGACTCAGGGGAATTCTGTAGATAAATGGTTAAACAGTGCATCTGACAGGGGAATTCTGTAGATAAATGGTTAAACAGTGCATCTGACTCAGGGGAATTCTATAGATAAATGGTTAAACAGTGCATCTGACTCAGGGAATTCTGTAGATAAATGGTTAAACAGTGCATCTGACTCAGGGGATTTCTGTAGATAACTGGTTAAAACACTGCATCTGACCTCAGGGGAATTCTGTAGATAAATGGTTAAACACTGCATCTGACTCAGGGGGAATTCTGTAGATAAATGGTTAAAACAGTGCATCTGACTTAGGGGAATTCTGTAGAATAAATGGTTAAACAGTGCATCTGACTCAGGGGAATTCTGTAGATAAATGGTTAAACAGTGCATCTGACTCAAGGGAATTCTGTAGATAAATGGTTAAACAGTGCATCTGACTCAGGGGAATTCTGTAGATAAATGGTTAAACAGTGCATCTGACTCAGGGGATTTCTGTAGATAAATGGTTAAACACTGCATCTGACTCAGGGGGAATTCAGTAGATAAATGGTTAAACACTGCATCTGACTCAGGGGAATTCTGTAGATAAATGGTTTTAACACTGCATCTAACTCAGGGGAATTCTGTATATAAATGGTTAAACACTGTATCTGACTTAGGGGAATTCTGTAGATAAATGGTTAAACAGTGCATCTGACTCAGGGGAATTCTGTAAATAAATGGTTAAACAGTGCAATCTGACTTAGGGGAATTCTGTAGATAAATGGTTAAACACTGTATCTGACTTAGGGGAATTCTGTAGATAAATGGTTAAACAGTGCATCTGTCTCAGGGGAATTCCTGTAGATAAATGGTTAAACACTGTATCTGACTTAGGGGAATTCTGTAGATAAATGGTTTAAACACTGTATCTGACTTAGGGGAATTCTGTAGATAAATGGTTAAACAGTGCATCTGTCTCAGGGGAATTCTGTAGATAAATGATTAAACACTGTATCAGACTTACGGGAATTCTGTAGATAAATGATTAAACACTGTATCTGACTTAGGGGAATTCTGTAGATAAATGGTTAAACACTGCATCTGACTTAGGGGGAATTCCTCGTAGATAAATGGTTAAACACTGCATCTAACTCAGGGGAATTCTGTAGATAAATGTTAACCCCTTCATCGGGCTCAGGGGGAATTCTGTAGATAAATGGTTAAACACTGCATCTGCTCAGGGGAATTCCTGTAGATAAATGGTTAAAACACTGGGAATTCTGTAGATAATTGGTTAAACACTGCATCTGACTCAGGGGAATTCTGTAGATAAATGGTTAAACACTGTATCTGACTCCAGGGGAATTCTGTAGATAATGGTTAACACTACATCTGGCTCAGGGGGAATTCTGTAGATAAATGGTT
>NC_069507.1:10138962-10213962 GCF_027579735.1 Bombina bombina
TGCATTCACCGGCACAAATACGCTCGCCTAACATCGCGGCCGCGGACCTGAATACAATCTCCATATTTATTAAAAAAGCCGGCAAAAAGCCGCGCATCAATTAAGGGGCGATGAGCCTCGGACTATTGTTAACTAGCAGTTATCGATCTCGCTGCTATTCGGCTTTTTACCGACTTTATTTATACCCAGTCACTAAACGCCGCCACTATACTAAAATGTTTAACCCCTATCCCGCCGCTCCCGTACCACGCCGCAACTAAATAAAGTTATTAAAGGGACAGTCAACACCAGAATTTTGTTGTTTAAAAATAAAGATAATCCCTTAATTACCCATTTCCCAATTTTGCATAACCAACACAGTTATAATAATATACGTTTTACCTCTGTGATTATCTTGTATCTAAGCCTCTGCAAACTGCCCCCTTGTTTCAGTTCTTTTGACAGACATGCAGTTTAGCCAATCAGTGCTCAGTCCTAGGTCACTTTACGTGCATGAGCTCAATGTTATCTATATAAAACATGTGAACTAATTCCCTCTAGTGGTCAAAATGTATTCAGATTAGAGGCAGTCTTCAAGGTCTAAGAAATTAGCATATGAACCTCCTAGTTTTAGCTTTCAACTAAGAATACCAAGAGAACAAAGCAACATTGGTGATAAAAGTAAATTGGGAAGTTGTTTAAAATTGCATGCCCTATTTAAAACATGAAAAAAAAATTTGGACTTGACTGTCCCTTTAACCCCTAAACCTCTGGCCTCCCACATCACTACCATTAACTAAACCTATTAACCCCTAAACCGCCAGCCCCCCACATCTACATAAATTAAATTAAGCTATTAACCCCTAAACCTAACAACCCGCTAACTTTACATTAAAATTACAACATCCCTATCTTATAATAAATTAAAACTTACCTGTAGAATTAAAAGAAACTATATTAAACTAATAATTAACCTACCCTAACTATTATAATAAAATTACATTAAACTAGCAATTAAATTAACTATATTACATATTAAAAAACCCTAACCCTACTCAAATTATTTAAATCTACTATTAAAAATTACTAAATTACCAAAAAAATAAATAAATACTAAATTATGGAAAAAAACAAACCACAGTATCAAAAATAAAAACGAATTACACCTAATCTAGTAGCCCTATCAAAATAAAAAAGCCCCTCCAAAATAAAAAACTCTAGCCTATGCAAGTGATGTCATCCAAGATGGCGTCCCTTGCATTCCTATTGGCTGAAAGGTTCCAATCAACCAATAGAATTAGAGCTGCTAAAATCCTATTGGCTGTTCCAATCAACCAATAGGATGAGAGCTCAATCCTATTGGTTGATTGGAGCAGCCAATAGGATTTTAGCAGCTCTAATCCTATTGGCTGATTGGAACCTTTCAGCCAATAGGAATGCAAGGGACGCCATCTTGGATGACGTCACTTGCATTCAAGCTCCAGTTTACGGCGGTGACCATATTGAAGAGGAGATCTGCGCTGGATGTCTTCAGGATGGACCCGCTCCACGCCAGATGGAAGAAGATAGAAGAGGCTGCATGGATGAAGACTTCGCCGGATGGATGAAGATGGAAGAGGTTGCCTGGATGAAGACTTCTTGTGGCACGGATGAAGACTTCTTGCCGGCTGGATGGATCCTTTAAGCGGAATTTCAAAAACTGTAAGTGGATCGTCGGGGGTTAGTTAGGTTTATTTAAGTTTTTTTTTGGTAAAAGAGCTAAATGCCCTTTTAAGGGCAATGCCCATACAAATGCCCTTTTCAGGGCAATGGGGCTTTTTATTTGGGGGGTTGGGTTGGGATTTTTAATGTTGGGGGGTGTTTGTATTTTTTTTTATAGGTAAAAGAGCTGATTACTTTGGGGCAATTCCCCCACAAAAGGCCCTTTTAAGGGCTATTGGCAGTTTAGTTTACGCTAGGTTTTTCTTTTTTATTTTGGGGGCTTTTTTATTTTGATAGGGCTATTAGATTAGGTGAAATTCGTTTTTATTTTTGATACTGTGGTTTGTTTTTTTCGTAATTTAGTATTTTGGGTTTTTTTTGCAACTTAGTGTTAATTTTTTTTTTGTAATTTAATAATTTTTAATAGTAGATTTAAATATGTTGAGTAGGGTTAGGTTTTTTTTAATATGTGATATAGTTAATTTAATTGCTAGTTTAATGTAATTTTAGTATAATAGTTAGGGTAGGTTAATTATTTAATATAGTTTCTTTTAATTTTACAGGTAAGTTTTAATTTATTATAAGATAGGGATTTTGTAATTTTAATGTAAAGTTAGCGGGTTGTTAGGTTTAGGGGTTAATACCTTAATTTAGTTTATGGCGATGTGGGGGTTTAGGGGTTAATAACTTTATTTAGGTTGGGGCGGGATCGGGGAGCGGCAGGATAGGGGTTAATAACATTATGTAGGTGGCGGCGATGTAGGGGCGGCAGATTAGGGGTGTTTAGACTCAGGGCTTATGTTTGGGTGTTAGGTGCAAACGTTACTGGTTTTCCACCATAGAAATCAATGTGATATCTGGCAGCATCGAACATAAGCTTTCGCTGCTTTCAGACTCCCATTGATTCATATGGCATCCGCGGCCTCCAGGGTGGTGGATTGAAAACCAGGTACACTGGGCTGGAATACCGGAATAGCATACCTATTTACTATTTTAATAACTTTTTAAAAGTGTCAAATAGTGCCAAATGTGTATTCGGAACATCTGTAATGACATAAGCATCGATCTGTGTTGGAATGAGACCCGCGGATTGTATGTTATGCCACAGATTTCAACTTTTGCCAGTCTGTAGGCTTTGATAACTAGGTCGAATCAAGCTTGCCACAATTACGCTGCGGAATTCCAGCGTATTTGTGGTTGACGGCTTGATAAATATCCCCCATATTCTCTAAATGCTTTTGATGCTGGGTCACAGAGTGCTTTGGCGGTAAAGTGTACTTGTGTCACTATTTGTGAGGTGACACCAGAACTTGTACACAATTTTTTGCATTGGTAGCAGCAATGGGAATCTTCCCAGCTCTGCTCTGCACCCATTGTTAGGGGCACTTCTGTGTACCCGCAGTGCATATTTACAGAATTGGAGATGTGCAATTTCTGTAAGAGTTTTGTCCTGTGCAGACCCTTATCTCTTCAGTAAAAAGCCACGCTCTTTGCTAGCATTAGCTATGGATGTGCAAACTTCCTGACCCCTGGACTGGTACACACCCTGCTCTAATAGCCACGCAGCTAAATCTGATTAAATGTCTTTGTAAATCTCAAATTAAGCAGCAATAACACAACATGTACATGAAACACAATGTCTTGTGACTGTGAGATACAGGGTATCACTGCCAGTACAGTGTTGTGTGTACATGAAACACAATATCTTGTGACTGTGAGATACACGGTATCACTGCCAGTACAGTGTTGTGTGTACATGAAACACAATATCTTGTGACTGTGAGATACAGGGTATCACTGCCAGTACAGTGTTGTGTGTACATGAAACACAATATCTTGTGACTGTGAGATACACGGTATCACTGCCAGTACAGTGTTGTGTGTACATGAAACACAATATCTTGTGACTGTGAGATACAGGGTATCACTGCCAGTACAGTGTAGTGTGTACATGAAACACAATATCTTGTGACTGTGAGATACAGGGTATCACTGCCAGTACAATGTAGTGTGTACATGAAACACAATATCTTGTGACTGTGAGATACACGGTATCACTGCCAGTACAGTGTTGTGTGTACATGAAACACAATATCTTGTGACTGTGAGATACAGGGTATCACTGCCAGTACAGTGTAGTGTGTACATGAAACACAATATCTTGTGACTGTGAGATACAGGGTATCACTGCCAGTACAGTGTAGTGTGTACATGAAACACAATATCTTGTGACTGTGAGATACAGGGTATAACTGCCAGTACAATGTAGTGTGTACATGAAACACAATATCTTGTGACTGTGAGATACAGGGTATCACTGCCAGTACAGTGTTGTGTGTACATGAAACACAATATCTTGTGACTGTGAGATACAGGGTATAACTGCCAGTACAATGTAGTGTGTACATGAAACACAATATCTTGTGACTGTGAGATACAGGGTATCACTGCCAGTATAGTATAGTGTGTACATGAAACACAATATCTTGTGACTGTGAGATACAGGGTATCACTGCCAGTACAGTGTTGTGTGTACATGAAACACAATATCTTGTGACTGTGAGATACAGGCTATTACTACCAGTACAGTGTTGTGTGTACGTGAAACACAATGTCTTGTGACTGTGAGATACAGGGTATCACTGCCAGTACAGTGTTGTGTGTACATGAAACACAATATCTTGTGACTGTGAGATACAGGGTATCACTACCAGTACAGTGTAGTGTGTACATGAAACACAATATCTTGTGACTGTGAGATACAGGGTATTACTGCCAGTACAGTGTTGTGTGTAAATGAAACACAATATCTTGTGACTGTGAGATACAGGGTATCACTGTCAGTACAGTGTTGTGTGTACATGAAACACAATATCTTGTGACTGTGAGATACAGGGTATCACTGCCAGTACAGTGTAGTGTGTACATGAAACACAATATCTTGTGACTGTGAGATACAGGGTATCACTGCCAGTACAGTGTAGTGTGTACATGAAACACACTATCTTGTGACTGTGAGATACAGGGTATCACTACCAGTACAGTGTTGTGTGTACATGAAACACAATATCTTGTGACTGTGAGATACACGGTATCACTGCCAGTACAGTGTAGTGTGTACATGAAAGACAATATCTTGTGACTGTGAGATACAGGGTATCACTACCAGTACAGTGTAGTGTGTACGTGAAACACAATATCTTGTGACTGTGAGATACAGGGTATCACTGCCAGTACAGTGTTGTGTGTACATGAAACACAATATCTTGTGACTGTGAGATACAGGGTATCACTACCAGTACAGTGTAGTGTGTACGTGAAACACAATATCTTTTGACTGTGAGATACAGGGTATCACTACCAGTACAGTGTTGTGTGTACATGAAACACAATATCTTGTGACTGTGAGATACAGGGTATTACTACCAGTACAGTGTTGTGTGTACATGAAACACAATATCTTGTGACTGTGAGATACAGGGTATCACTGCCAGTAAAGTGTAGTGTGTACATGAAACACAATATCTTGTGACTGTGAGATACAGGGTATCACTGCCAGTACAGTGTTGTGTGTACATGAAACACAATATCTTGTGACTGTGAGATACAGGGTATCACTGCCAGTACAGTGTTGTGTGTACATGAAACACAATATCTTGTGACTGTGAGATACACGGTATCACTGCCAGTAAAGTGTAGTGTGTACATGAAACACAATATCTTGTGACTGTGAGATACAGGGTATCACTGCCAGTACAGTGTTGTGTGTACATGAAACACAATATCTTGTGACTGTGAGATACAGGGTATCACTGCCAGTACAGTATAGTGTGTACATGAAACACAATATCTTGTGACTGTGAGATACAGGGTATCACTGCCAGTACAGTGTAGTGTGTACATGAAACACAATATCTTGTGACTGTGAGATACAGGGTATCACTGCCAGTAAAGTGTAGTGTGTACATGAAACACAATATCTTGTGACTGTGAGATACAGGGTATCACTGCCAGTACAGTATAGTGTGTACATGAAACACAATATCTTGTGACTGTGAGATACAGGGTATCACTGCCAGTAAAGTGTAGTGTGTACATGAAACACAATATCTTGTGACTGTGAGATACAGGGTATCACTGCCAGTACAGTGTTGTGTGTACATGAAACACAATATCTTGTGACTGTGAGATACAGGGTATCACTGCCAGTACAGTGTAGTGTGTACATGAAACACAATATCTTGTGACTGTGAGATACAGGGTATCACTGCCAGTAAAGTGTAGTGTGTACATGAAACACAATATCTTGTGACTGTGAGATACAGGGTATCACTGCCAGTACAGTATAGTGTGTACATGAAACACAATATCTTGTGACTGTGATATACAGGGTATCACTGCCAGTACAGTGTAGTGTGTACATGAAACACAATATCTTGTGACTGTGAGATACAGGGTATCACTACCAGTACAGTGTTGTGTGTACATGAAACACAATGTCTTGTGACTGTGAGATACAGGGTATCACTGCCAGTACAATGTAGTGTGTACATGAAACACAATATCTTGTGACTGTGAGATACAGGGTATCACTGCCAGTACAGTGTTGTGTGTACATGAAACACAATGTCTTGTGACTGTGAGATACACGGTATCACTGCCAGTACAGTATAGAGTGTACATGAAACACACTATCTTGTGACTGTGAGATACAGGGTATCACTACCAGTACAGTGTAGTGTGTACATGAAACACAATATCTTGTGACTGTGAGATACAGGGTACCACTGCCAGTACAGTGTTGTGTGTACATGAAACACAATATCTTGTGACTGTGAGATACAGGCTATTACTACCAGTACAGTGTTGTGTGTACATGAAACACAATATCTTGTGACTGTGAGATACAGGGTATCACTGCCAGTACAATGTAGTGTGTACATGAAACACAATATCTTGTGACTGTGAGATACAGGGTATCACTGCCAGTACAGTGTTGTGTGTACATGAAACACAATATCTTGTGACTGTGAGATACAGGGTATCACTGCCAGTACAGTATAGTGTGTACATGAAACACAATATCTTGTGACTGTGAGATACAGGGTATCACTGCCAGTACAGTGTAGTGTGTACATGAAACACAATATCTTGTGACTGTGAGATACAGGGTATCACTGCCAGTAAAGTGTAGTGTGTACATGAAACACAATATCTTGTGACTGTGAGATACAGGGTATCACTGCCAGTACAGTATAGTGTGTACATGAAACACAATATCTTGTGACTGTGAGATACAGGGTATCACTGCCAGTAAAGTGTAGTGTGTACATGAAACACAATATCTTGTGACTGTGAGATACAGGGTATCACTGCCAGTACAGTGTTGTGTGTACATGAAACACAATATCTTGTGACTGTGAGATACAGGGTATCACTGCCAGTACAGTGTAGTGTGTACATGAAACACAATATCTTGTGACTGTGAGATACAGGGTATCACTGCCAGTAAAGTGTAGTGTGTACATGAAACACAATATCTTGTGACTGTGAGATACAGGGTATCACTACCAGTACAGTGTTGTGTGTACATGAAACACAATATCTTGTGACTGTGAGATACAGGGTATCACTGCCAGTAAAGTGTTGTGTGTACATGAAACACAATATCTTGTGACTGTGAGATACAGGGTATCACTGCCAGTACAGTGTTGTGTGTACATGAAACACAATATCTTGTGACTGTGAGATACAGGGTATCACTGCCAGTACAGTATAGTGTGTACATGAAACACAATATCTTGTGACTGTGATATACAGGGTATCACTGCCAGTACAGTGTAGTGTGTACATGAAACACAATATCTTGTGACTGTGAGATACAGGGTATCACTACCAGTACAGTGTTGTGTGTACATGAAACACAATGTCTTGTGACTGTGAGATACAGGGTATCACTGCCAGTACAATGTAGTGTGTACATGAAACACAATATCTTGTGACTGTGAGATACAGGGTATCACTGCCAGTACAGTGTTGTGTGTACATGAAACACAATGTCTTGTGACTGTGAGATACACGGTATCACTGCCAGTACAGTATAGAGTGTACATGAAACACACTATCTTGTGACTGTGAGATACAGGGTATCACTACCAGTACAGTGTAGTGTGTACATGAAACACAATATCTTGTGACTGTGAGATACAGGGTACCACTGCCAGTACAGTGTAGTGTGTACATGAAACACAATATCTTGTGACTGTGAGATACAGGGTATCACTGCCAGTACAGTATAGTGTGTACATGAAACACAATATCTTGTGACTGTGAGATACAGGGTATCACTGCCAGTACAATGTAGTGTGTACATGAAACACAATATCTTGTGACTGTGAGATACAGGGTATCACTGCCAGTACAGTGTTGTGTGTACATGAAACACAATATCTTGTGACTGTGAGATACAGGGTATCACTGCCAGTACAATGTAGTGTGTACATGAAACACAATATCTTGTGACTGTGAGATACAGGGTATCACTGCCAGTAAAGTGTAGTGTGTACATGAAACACAATATCTTGTGACTGTGAGATACAGGGTATCACTGCCAGTACAGTGTTGTGTGTACATGAAACACAATATCTTCTGACTGTGAGATACAGGGTATCACTGCCAGTACAGTATAGTATCTACATGAAACACAATATCTTCTGACTGTGAGATACAGGGTATCACTGCCAGTACAGTGTAGTGTGTACATGAAACACAATATCTTGTGACTGTGAGATACAGGGTATCACTGCCAGTACAATGTAGTGTGTACATGAAACACAATATCTTGTGACTGTGAGATACAGGGTATCACTGCCAGTAAAGTGTAGTGTGTACATGAAACACAATATCTTGTGACTGTGAGATACAGGGTATCACTGACAGTACAGTGTAGTGTGTACATGAAACACAATATCTTGTGACTGTGAGATACAGGGTATCACTGCCAGTAAAGTGTAGTGTGTACATGAAACACAATATCTTGTGACTGTGAGATACAGGGTATCACTGCCAGTACAGTGTTGTGTGTACATGAAACACACTATCTTGTGACTGTGAGATACAGGGTATCACTGCCAGTACAGTGTAGTGTGTACATGAAACACACTATCTTGTGACTGTGAGATACAGGGTATCACTGCCAGTACAGTGTAGTGTGTACATGAAACACAATATCTTGTGACTGTGAGATACAGGGTATCACTGCCAGTACAGTATAGTTTGTACATGAAACACAATATCTTGTGACTGTGAGATACAGGGTATCACTGGCAGTACAGTGTAGTGTGTACATGAAACACAATATCTTGTGACTGTGAGATACAGGGTATCACTGCCAGTACAGTGTAGTATGTACATGAAACACAATGTCTTGTGACTGTGAGATACAGGGTATCACTGCCAGTAAAGTGTAGTGTGTACATGAAACACAATATCTTGTGACTGTGAGATACAGGGTATCACTGCCAGTACAGTGTAGTGTGTACATGAAACACAATATCTTGTGACTGTGAGATACAGGGTATCACTGCCAGTACAGTGTAGTGTGTACATGAAACACAATATCTTGTGACTGTGAGATACAGGGTATAACTGCCAGTACAGTGTAGTGTGTACATGAAACACAATATCTTGTGACTGTGAGATACAGGGTATCACTGCCAGTAAAGTGTAGTGTGTACATGAAACACAATATCTTGTGACTGTGAGATACAGGGTATCACTGCCAGTACAGTGTAGTGTGTACATGAAACACAATATCTTGTGACTGTGAGATACAGGGTATCACTGCCAGTAAAGTGTAGTGTGTACATGAAACACAATATCTTGTGACTGTGAGATACAGGGTATCACTGCCAGTACAGTGTTGTGTGTACGTGAAACACAATGTCTTGTGACTGTGAGATACAGGGTATCACTGTCAGTACAGTGTTGTGTGTACATGAAACACAATATCTTGTGACTGTGAGATACAGGGTATCACTACCAGTACAATGTAGTGTGTACATGAAACACAATATCTTGTGACTGTGAGATACAGGGTATCACTGACAGTACAGTGTTGTGTGTACATGAAACACAATATCTTGTGACTGTGAGATACACGGTATCACTGCCAGTAAAGTGTAGTGTGTACATGAAACACAATATCTTGTGACTGTGAGATACACGGTATCACTGCCAGTAAAGTGTAGTGTGTACATGAAACACAATATCTTGTGACTGTGAGATACAGGGTATCACTGCCAGTAAAGTGTAATGTGTACATGAAACACAATATCTTGTGACTGTGAGATACAGGGTATCACTGCCAGTAAAGTGTAATGTGTACATGAAACACAATATCTTGTGACTGTGAGATACAGGGTATCACTACCAGTACAGTGTTGTGTGTACATGAAACACAATATCTTGTGACTGTGAGATACAGGGTATCACTGCCAGTACAGTGTTGTGTGTACATGAAACACAATATCTTGTGACTGTGAGATACAGAGTATCACTGCCAGTACAGTGTTGTGTGTACATGAAACACAATATCTTGTGACTGTGAGATACAGGGTATCACTACCAGTACAGTGTAGTGTGTACATGAAACACAATATCTTGTGACTGTGAGATACAGGGTATTACTGCCAGTACAGTGTTGTGTGTAAATGAAACACAATATCTTGTGACTGTGAGATACAGGGTATCACTGTCAGTACAGTGTTGTGTGTACATGAAACACAATATCTTGTGACTGTGAGATACAGGGTATCACTGTCAGTACAGTGTAGTGTGTACATGAAACACACTATCTTGTGACTGTGAGATACAGGGTATCACTACCAGTACAGTGTTGTGTGTACATGAAACACATCTTGTGACTGTGAGATACACGGTATCACTGCCAGTACAGTGTAGTGTGTACATGAAAGACAATATCTTGTGACTGTGAGATACAGGGTATCACTACCAGTACAGTGTAGTGTGTACGTGAAACACAATATCTTGTGACTGTGAGATACAGGGTATCACTGCCAGTACAGTGTTGTGTGTACATGAAACACAATATCTTGTGACTGTGAGATACAGGGTATCACTACCAGTACAGTGTAGTGTGTACGTGAAACACAATATCTTTTGACTGTGAGATACAGGGTATCACTACCAGTACAGTGTTGTGTGTACATGAAACACAATATCTTGTGACTGTGAGATACAGGGTATTACTACCAGTACAGTGTTGTGTGTACATGAAACACAATATCTTGTGACTGTGAGATACAGGGTATCACTGCCAGTAAAGTGTAGTGTGTACATGAAACACAATATCTTGTGACTGTGAGATACAGGGTATCACTGCCAGTACAGTGTTGTGTGTACATGAAACACAATATCTTGTGACTGTGAGATACAGGGTATCACTGCCAGTACAGTATAGTGTGTACATGAAACACAATATCTTGTGACTGTGAGATACAGGGTATCACTGACAGTACAGTGTAGTGTGTACATGAAACACAATATCTTGTGACTGTGAGATACAGGGTATCACTGCCAGTAAAGTGTAGTGTGTACATGAAACACAATATCTTGTGACTGTGAGATACAGGGTATCACTGCCAGTACAGTATAGTGTGTACATGAAACACAATATCTTGTGACTGTGAGATACAGGGTATCACTGCCAGTAAAGTGTAGTGTGTACATGAAACACAATATCTTGTGACTGTGAGATACAGGGTATCACTGCCAGTACAGTGTAGTGTGTACATGAAACACAATATCTTGTGACTGTGAGATACAGGGTATCACTGCCAGTACAGTGTTGTGTGTACATGAAACACAATATCTTGTGACTGTGAGATACAGGGTATCACTGCCAGTACAGTATAGTGTGTACATGAAACACAATATCTTGTGACTGTGAGATACAGGGTATCACTGCCAGTACAGTGTAGTGTGTACATGAAACACAATATCTTGTGACTGTGAGATACAGGGTATCACTGCCAGTAAAGTGTTGTGTGTACATGAAACACAATATCTTGTGACTGTGAGATACAGGGTATCACTGCCAGTACAGTGTAGTGTGTACATGAAACACAATATCTTGTGACTGTGAGATACAGGGTATCACTACCAGTACAGTGTTGTGTGTACATGAAACACAATGTCTTGTGACTGTGAGATACAGGGTATCACTGCCAGTACAATGTAGTGTGTACATGAAACACAATATCTTGTGACTGTGAGATACAGGGTATCACTGCCAGTACAGTGTTGTGTGTACATGAAACACAATGTCTTGTGACTGTGAGATACACGGTATCACTGCCAGTACAGTATAGAGTGTACATGAAACACACTATCTTGTGACTGTGAGATACAGGGTATCACTACCAGTACAGTGTAGTGTGTACATGAAACACAATATCTTGTGACTGTGAGATACAGGGTACCACTGCCAGTACAGTGTAGTGTGTACATGAAACACAATATCTTGTGACTGTGAGATACAGGGTATCACTGCCAGTACAGTATAGTGTGTACATGAAACACAATATCTTGTGACTGTGAGATACAGGGTATCACTGCCAGTACAATGTAGTGTGTACATGAAACACAATATCTTGTGACTGTGAGATACAGGGTATCACTGCCAGTAAAGTGTAGTGTGTACATGAAACACAATATCTTGTGACTGTGAGATACAGGGTATCACTGCCAGTACAGTATAGTATCTACATGAAACACAATATCTTCTGACTGTGAGATACAGGGTATCACTGCCAGTACAGTGTAGTGTGTACATGAAACACAATATCTTGTGACTGTGAGATACAGGGTATCACTGCCAGTACAATGTAGTGTGTACATGAAACACAATATCTTGTGACTGTGAGATACAGGGTATCACTGCCAGTAAAGTGTAGTGTGTACATGAAACACAATATCTTGTGACTGTGAGATACAGGGTATCACTGCCAGTAAAGTGTAGTGTGTACATGAAACACAATATCTTGTGACTGTGAGATACAGGGTATCACTGCCAGTACAGTGTAGTGTGTACATGAAACACAATATCTTGTGACTGTGAGATACAGGGTATCACTGACAGTACAGTGTAGTGTGTACATGAAACACAATATCTTGTGACTGTGAGATACAGGGTATCACTGCCAGTAAAGTGTAGTGTGTACATGAAACACAATATCTTGTGACTGTGAGATACAGGGTATCACTACCAGTACAGTGTTGTGTGTACATGAAACACACTATCTTGTGACTGTGAGATACAGGGTATCACTACCAGTACAATGTAGTGTGTACATGAAACACAATATCTTGTGACTGTGAGATACAGGGTATCACTACCAGTACAGTGTTGTGTGTACATGAAACACACTATCTTGTGACTGTGAGATACAGGGTATCACTGGCAGTACAGTGTAGTGTGTACATGAAACACAATATCTTGTGACTGTGAGATACAGGGTATCACTGCCAGTACAGTGTAGTATGTACATGAAACACAATGTCTTGTGACTGTGAGATACAGGGTATCACTGCCAGTAAAGTGTAGTGTGTACATGAAACACAATATCTTGTGACTGTGAGATACAGGGTATCACTGCCAGTAAAGTGTAGTGTGTACATGAAACACAATATCTTGTGACTGTGAGATACAGGGTATCACTGCCAGTAAAGTGTAGTGTGTACATGAAACACAATATCTTGTGACTGTGAGATACAGGGTATCACTGCCAGTACAGTGTAGTGTGTACATGAAACACAATATCTTCTGACTGTGAGATACAGGGTATCACTACCAGTACAGTGTAGTGTGTACATGAAACACAATATCTTGTGACTGTGAGATACAGGGTATCACTGCCAGTAAAGTGTAGTGTGTACATGAAACACAATATCTTGTGACTGTGAGATACAGGGTATCACTGCCAGTACAGTGTTGTGTGTACGTGAAACACAATGTCTTGTGACTGTGAGATACAGGGTATCACTGTCAGTACAGTGTTGTGTGTACATGAAACACAATATCTTGTGACTGTGAGATACAGGGTATCACTACCAGTACAATGTAGTGTGTACATGAAACACAATATCTTGTGACTGTGAGATACAGGGTATCACTGTCAGTACAGTGTTGTGTGTACATGAAACACAATATCTTGTGACTGTGAGATACAGGGTATCACTACCAGTACAATGTAGTGTGTACATGAAACACAATATCTTGTGACTGTGAGATACACGGTATCACTGCCAGTAAAGTGTAGTGTGTACATGAAACACAATATCTTGTGACTGTGAGATACAGGGTATCACTGCCAGTAAAGTGTAGTGTGTACATGAAACACAATATCTTGTGACTGTGAGATACAGGGTATCACTGCCAGTAAAGTGTAATGTGTACATGAAACACAATATCTTGTGACTGTGAGATACAGGGTATCACTGCCAGTAAAGTGTAATGTGTACATGAAACACAATATCTTGTGACTGTGAGATACAGGGTATCACTGCCAGTAAAGTGTAATGTGTACATGAAACACAATATCTTGTGACTGTGAGATACAGGGTATCACTACCAGTACAGTGTTGTGTGTACATGAAACACAATATCTTGTGACTGTGAGATACAGGGTATCACTGCCAGTACAGTGTTGTGTGTACATGAAACACAATATCTTGTGACTGTGAGATACAGAGTATCACTGCCAGTACAGTGTTGTGTGTACATGAAACACAATATCTTGTGACTGTGAGATACAGGGTATCACTACCAGTACAGTGTAGTGTGTACATGAAACACAATATCTTGTGACTGTGAGATACAGGGTATTACTGCCAGTACAGTGTTGTGTGTAAATGAAACACAATATCTTGTGACTGTGAGATACAGGGTATCACTGTCAGTACAGTGTTGTGTGTACATGAAACACAATATCTTGTGACTGTGAGATACAGGGTATCACTGTCAGTACAGTGTAGTGTGTACATGAAACACACTATCTTGTGACTGTGAGATACAGGGTATCACTACCAGTACAGTGTTGTGTGTACATGAAACACATCTTGTGACTGTGAGATACACGGTATCACTGCCAGTACAGTGTAGTGTGTACATGAAAGACAATATCTTGTGACTGTGAGATACAGGGTATCACTGCCAGTACAGTGTTGTGTGTACATGAAACACAATATCTTGTGACTGTGAGATACAGGGTATCACTACCAGTACAGTGTAGTGTGTACGTGAAACACAATATCTTTTGACTGTGAGATACAGGGTATCACTACCAGTACAGTGTTGTGTGTACATGAAACACAATATCTTGTGACTGTGAGATACAGGGTATTACTACCAGTACAGTGTTGTGTGTACATGAAACACAATATCTTGTGACTGTGAGATACAGGGTATCACTGCCAGTAAAGTGTAGTGTGTACATGAAACACAATATCTTGTGACTGTGAGATACAGGGTATCACTGCCAGTACAGTGTTGTGTGTACATGAAACACAATATCTTGTGACTGTGAGATACAGGGTATCACTGCCAGTACAGTATAGTGTGTACATGAAACACAATATCTTGTGACTGTGAGATACAGGGTATCACTGACAGTACAGTGTAGTGTGTACATGAAACACAATATCTTGTGACTGTGAGATACAGGGTATCACTGCCAGTAAAGTGTAGTGTGTACATGAAACACAATATCTTGTGACTGTGAGATACAGGGTATCACTGCCAGTACAGTATAGTGTGTACATGAAACACAATATCTTGTGACTGTGAGATACAGGGTATCACTGCCAGTAAAGTGTAGTGTGTACATGAAACACAATATCTTGTGACTGTGAGATACAGGGTATCACTGCCAGTACAGTGTAGTGTGTACATGAAACACAATATCTTGTGACTGTGAGATACAGGGTATCACTGCCAGTACAGTGTTGTGTGTACATGAAACACAATATCTTGTGACTGTGAGATACAGGGTATCACTGCCAGTACAGTATAGTGTGTACATGAAACACAATATCTTGTGACTGTGAGATACAGGGTATCACTGCCAGTACAGTGTAGTGTGTACATGAAACACAATATCTTGTGACTGTGAGATACAGGGTATCACTGCCAGTAAAGTGTTGTGTGTACATGAAACACAATATCTTGTGACTGTGAGATACAGGGTATCACTGCCAGTACAGTGTTGTGTGTACATGAAACACAATATCTTGTGACTGTGAGATACAGGGTATCACTGCCAGTACAGTATAGTGTGTACATGAAACACAATATCTTGTGACTGTGAGATACAGGGTATCACTGCCAGTACAGTGTAGTGTGTACATGAAACACAATATCTTGTGACTGTGAGATACAGGGTATCACTACCAGTACAGTGTTGTGTGTACATGAAACACAATGTCTTGTGACTGTGAGATACAGGGTATCACTGCCAGTACAATGTAGTGTGTACATGAAACACAATATCTTGTGACTGTGAGATACAGGGTATCACTGCCAGTACAGTGTTGTGTGTACATGAAACACAATGTCTTGTGACTGTGAGATACACGGTATCACTGCCAGTACAGTATAGAGTGTACATGAAACACACTATCTTGTGACTGTGAGATACAGGGTATCACTACCAGTACAGTGTAGTGTGTACATGAAACACAATATCTTGTGACTGTGAGATACAGGGTACCACTGCCAGTACAGTGTAGTGTGTACATGAAACACAATATCTTGTGACTGTGAGATACAGGGTATCACTGCCAGTACAGTATAGTGTGTACATGAAACACAATATCTTGTGACTGTGAGATACAGGGTATCACTGCCAGTACAATGTAGTGTGTACATGAAACACAATATCTTGTGACTGTGAGATACAGGGTATCACTGCCAGTAAAGTGTAGTGTGTACATGAAACACAATATCTTGTGACTGTGAGATACAGGGTATCACTGCCAGTACAGTATAGTATCTACATGAAACACAATATCTTCTGACTGTGAGATACAGGGTATCACTGCCAGTACAGTGTAGTGTGTACATGAAACACAATATCTTGTGACTGTGAGATACAGGGTATCACTGCCAGTACAGTGTAGTGTGTACATGAAACACAATATCTTGTGACTGTGAGATACAGGGTATCACTGACAGTACAGTGTAGTGTGTACATGAAACACAATATCTTGTGACTGTGAGATACAGGGTATCACTGCCAGTAAAGTGTAGTGTGTACATGAAACACAATATCTTGTGACTGTGAGATACAGGGTATCACTACCAGTACAGTGTTGTGTGTACATGAAACACACTATCTTGTGACTGTGAGATACAGGGTATCACTACCAGTACAATGTAGTGTGTACATGAAACACAATATCTTGTGACTGTGAGATACAGGGTATCACTACCAGTACAGTGTTGTGTGTACATGAAACACACTATCTTGTGACTGTGAGATACAGGGTATCACTGGCAGTACAGTGTAGTGTGTACATGAAACACAATATCTTGTGACTGTGAGATACAGGGTATCACTGCCAGTACAGTGTAGTATGTACATGAAACACAATGTCTTGTGACTGTGAGATACAGGGTATCACTGCCAGTAAAGTGTAGTGTGTACATGAAACACAATATCTTGTGACTGTGAGATACAGGGTATCACTGCCAGTAAAGTGTAGTGTGTACATGAAACACAATATCTTGTGACTGTGAGATACAGGGTATCACTGCCAGTAAAGTGTAGTGTGTACATGAAACACAATATCTTGTGACTGTGAGATACAGGGTATCACTGCCAGTACAGTGTAGTGTGTACATGAAACACAATATCTTCTGACTGTGAGATACAGGGTATCACTACCAGTACAGTGTAGTGTGTACATGAAACACAATATCTTGTGACTGTGAGATACAGGGTATCACTGCCAGTAAAGTGTAGTGTGTACATGAAACACAATATCTTGTGACTGTGAGATACAGGGTATCACTACCAGTACAGTGTTGTGTGTACATGAAACACACTATCTTGTGACTGTGAGATACAGGGTATCACTGACAGTACAGTGTTGTGTGTACATGAAACACAATATCTTGTGACTGTGAGATACAGGGTATCACTACCAGTACAATGTAGTGTGTACATGAAACACAATATCTTGTGACTGTGAGATACAGGGTATCACTACCAGTACAGTGTTGTGTGTACATGAAACACACTATCTTGTGACTGTGAGATACAGGGTATCACTGACAGTACAGTGTTGTGTGTACATGAAACACAATATCTTGTGACTGTGAGATACACGGTATCACTGCCAGTAAAGTGTAGTGTGTACATGAAACACAATATCTTGTGACTGTGAGATACAGGGTATCACTGCCAGTAAAGTGTAGTGTGTACATGAAACACAATATCTTGTGACTGTGAGATACAGGGTATCACTGCCAGTACAGTGTAGTGTGTACATGAAACACAATATCTTGTGACTGTGAGATACAGGGTATCACTGACAGTACAGTGTTGTGTGTACATGAAACACAATATCTTGTGACTGTGAGATACAGGGTATCACTGACAGTACAGTGTTGTGTGTACATGAAACACAATATCTTGTGACTGTGAGATACAGAGTATCACTGCCAGTACAGTGTTGTGTGTACATGAAACACAATATCTTGTGACTGTGAGATACAGGGTATCACTACCAGTACAGTGTAGTGTGTACATGAAACACAATATCTTGTGACTGTGAGATACAGGGTATCACTGCCAGTACAGTGTTGTGTGTACATGAAACACAATATCTTGTGACTGGGAGATACAGGGTATCACTGCCAGTACAGTGTTGTGTGTACATGAAACACAATATCTTGTGACTGTGAGATACAGGGTATCACTACCAGTACAGTGTAGTGTGTACATGAAACACAATATCTTGTGACTGTGAGATACAGGGTATCACTACCAGTACAGTGTAGTGTGTACATGAAACACAATATCTTGTGACTGTGAGATACAGGGTATCACTGCCAGTACAGTGTTGTGTGTACATGAAACACAATATCTTGTGACTGTGAGATACAGGGTATCACTGCCAGTACAGTGTTGTGTGTACATGAAACACAATATCTTGTGACTGTGAGATACAGGGTATCACTGCCAGTACAGTGTTGTGTGTAAATGAAACACAATATCTTGTGACTGTGAGATACAGGGTATCACTGTCAGTACAGTGTTGTGTGTACATGAAACACAATATCTTGTGACTGTGAGATACAGGGTATCACTGCCAGTACAGTGTAGTGTGTACATGAAACACACTATCTTGTGACTGTGAGATACAGGGTATTACTGCCAGTACAGTATAGTGTGTACATGAAACACAATATCTTCTGACTGTGAGATACAGGGTATCACTGCCAGTACAGTGTAGTGTGTACATGAAACACAATATCTTGTGACTGTGAGATACAGGGTATCACTGCCAGTAAAGTGTAGTGTGTACATGAAACACAATATCTTGTGACTGTGAGATACAGGGTATCACTGCCAGTACAGTATAGTGTGTACATGAAACACCATATCTTGTGACTGTGAGATACAGGGTATCACTGCCAGTAAAGTGTAATGTGTACATGAAACACAATATCTTGTGACTGTGAGATACAGGGTATCACTGCCAGTAAAGTGTAGTGTGTACATGAAACACAATATCTTGTGACTGTGAGATACAGGGTATCACTACCAGTACAATATAGTGTGTACATGAAACACAATATCTTGTGACTGTGAGATACAGGGTATCACTGCCAGTACAGTGTTGTGTGTACATGAAACACAATATCTTGTGACTGTGAGATACAGGGTATCACTGCCAGTACAGTATAGTGTGTACATGAAACACCATATCTTGTGACTGTGAGATACAGGGTATCACTGCCAGTAAAGTGTAATGTGTACATGAAACACACTATCTTGTGACTGTGAGATACAGGGTATCACTACCAGTACAATATAGTGTGTACATGAAACACAATATCTTGTGACTGTGAGATACAGGGTATCACTGCCAGTACAGTGTAGTGTGTACATGAAACACAATATCTTGTGACTGTGAGATACAGGGTATCACTGCCAGTACAGTGTAGTGTGTACATGAAACACAATATCTTGTGACTGTGAGATACAGGGTATCACTGCCAGTACAGTGTAGTGTGTAAATGAAACACAATATCTTGTGACTGTGAGATACAGGGTATCACTGCCAGTAAAGTGTAGTGTGTACATGAAACACAATATCTTGTGACTGTGAGATACAGGGTATCACTGCCAGTACAGTGTAGTGTGTAAATGAAACACAATATCTTGTGACTGTGAGATACAGGGTATCACTGCCAGTAAAGTGTTGTGTGTGCACATGAAACACAATGTCACTGGCAAACAGATATTAATCGCACACCATCTGGGGCAATGCTCTCTTCTCTCTAAAACATTAAGGCTTCCGTGCAATTTACAGACATGATGTGCTCCATGCGGAAACCAGGAAATGAGTTCCATACGTTCAGGAAGTGAGCCAGCTGCAGCCCTCAGTATTCTCCTATTCATGTGCAAACTGCAGCAAATATCCTACACATTCCCCAGCTTGCAGCAGCTAATCCCCTGCACTCCCTAGCCAGGTGAGAATATTACTGCGGATAAAGGCACAATAACAGAGTGACAATCACACATACAACACAAACACACACATTGGCACATATTCACGTTGACTAATATATGCAGTAGCACACACATAGGGATCGATGTAACTATGTGCGAGCGGACATGATCCAATCGGCCGCTAGCAGGGTGTCAATCAACCCGATCGTATCCGATCCGGCTGATTGCTGTCCGCCACCTCAGAGGTGGTGAACAAGTTAAGAAACAGCAGTCTTAAGACCGCTGCTTCTTAACTCCTGTTTCCGGCAAGCCTGAAGGCAACAACTGCATTCAGGGGTTGTTAAATCGGCCCCATAGACTGACACATAGATAAACACAGTAAAAAGTTCTCAAAGTCCAGCACCTGGGATCCAAGGTGTGCAATCACAGGGGCACTGCAAAATACCCCCAGTAAATGTAACAAGAGATAGTAGTCGCACCACCAAGTTCAATGAATAGTTTTCTTTATTGAGCCAAGATAAAAAATCAGCAACGTTTCGGACACAAGTCCTTAATCTTGCATGCAAGATTAAGGACTTGTGTCCGAAACGTTGCTGATTTTTTATCTTGGCTCAATAAAGAAAACTATTCATTGAACTTGGTGGTGCGACTACTATCTCTTGTTACATAGATAAACAGTCACATACACAGGCATAAACACACTGACACACACATACATAAACACACTGACACACACAGACAGGTACATAGTGACACACACATATACACAGTCACACACACAGATACAAGCTGGTAAACACATACACACACAGGTACATAGTGACACACACACATATACACAGTCACACACACAGATACACGCTGTTAAACACATACATACACAGGTACATAGTGACACACACAAACATATACACAGTAACACTCACAGATACACACTGACAAACATACCTACACAGGTACATAGTCACACACACAGATATACACACACGCACACACACAGGTACATAGTGACACATACACAAATATATACACAGTCATCCTCACGCGTATACACAGTGCCACATACAAACACACAGGTGCACAGTCACACAGATGTACACTCAAACACACAGGTACGATGTGACATACACATATAGACACTCACACACACATGTGCACAGTCACACAGATGTATACACAGTGCCACATACACACAGGTACATAGTGACACACACACGTGCACGGTCACATACACACCTACACATACACACGTGCACAGTCACACACATGTATACACAGTGACACAATCACACACACAGGTATGTACTGACATACACACAATCACACACACACAGGTATGTACTGACATACACACACACACAGGTATGTACTGACATACACACACACACACACACATGTATGTACTGACATACACACAATCACACACACACACACACAAACACACACAGGTATGTACTGACATACACACACACACACAGGTATGTACTGATATACACACAATCACACACATACACAATCACACACACACACAGGTATGTACTGACATACACACAATCACACACACACACACACATTTATGTACTGACATATACACACACACAGGTATGTACTGACATATACACAATCACACACAGGTATGTACTGACATACACACAATCACACACACAGGTATGTACTGACATACACACAATCACACACACACACAGTTATGTACTGACATACACACAATCACACATACACACACACACACACACACACACAGGTATGTACTGACATACACACAATCACACACACACACAGGTATGTACTGACATGCACACAATTACACACACACAGGTATGTACTGACATGCACACAACCACACACACACACACACAGTTATGTACTGACATACACACAATCACACACACACACAGGTATGTACTGACATGCACACAATTACACACACACACACAGTTATGTACTGACATACACACAATCACACATACACACACACACACAGGTATGTACTGACATACACACAATCACACACACACAGGTATGTACTGACATGCACACAATTACACACATACAGGTATGTCCTGACATGCACACAATCACACACAGGTATGTCCTGACATGCACACAATCACACACACGTATGTACTAACATACACACAATCACACACACAGGTATATACTGAAATACACACAATCACACACACACAGGTATGTACTGACATGCACACAATTACACACACACAGGTATGTACTGACATACACACAATCACACACACACACACACACACACATACACACAATCACACACACACACAGGTATATACTGAAATACACACAATCACACACACACAGGTATGTACTGACATACACACAATCACACACACACACACAGGTATGTACTGACATACACACAATCACACACACACACACACAGGTATGTACTGACATACACACAATCACACACACACACACAGGTATGTACTGACATACACACAATCACACACACACACACAGGTATGTACTGACATACACACACACTCACGTATGTACTGACATACACACAATCACACACACGTATGTACTGACATACACACAATCACACACACACACACAGGTATGTACTGACATACACACACACTCACGTATGTACTGACATACACACAATCACACACAGGTATGTACTGACATACACACAATCACACACACACAGGTATGTACTGACATACACACAATCACACACACACAGGTATGTACTGACATACACACAATCACACACACACACACACACACAGGTATGTACTGACATACACACAATCACACACACACAGGTATGTACTGACATGCACACAATTACACACACACAGGTATGTACTGACATGCACACAACCACACACACACACACACAGTTATGTACTGACATACACACAATCACACACACACACAGGTATGTACTGACATGCACACAATTACACACACACACACAGTTATGTACTGACATACACACAATCACACATACACACACACACACAGGTATGTACTGACATACACACAATCACACACAGACAGGTATGTACTGACATGCACACAATTACACACATACAGGTATGTCCTGACATGCACACAATCACACACAGGTATGTCCTGACATGCACACAATCACACACACATGTATGTACTAACATACACACAATCACACACACACACACAGGTATGTACTGACATACACACACACTCACGTATGTACTGACATACACACAATCACACACACGTATGTACTGACATACACACAATCACACACACACACACAGGTATGTACTGACATACACACACACTCACGTATGTACTGACATACACACAATCACACACAGGTATGTACTGACATACACACAATCACACACACACAGGTATGTACTGACATACACACAATCACACACACACAGGTATGTACTGACATACACACAATCACACACACACACACACACACAGGTATGTACTGACATACACACAATCACACACACACAGGTATGTACTGACATGCACACAATTACACACACACAGGTATGTACTGACATGCACACAACCACACACACACACACACAGTTATGTACTGACATACACACAATCACACACACACACAGGTATGTACTGACATGCACACAATTACACACACACACACAGTTATGTACTGACATACACACAATCACACATACACACACACACACAGGTATGTACTGACATACACACAATCACACACAGACAGGTATGTACTGACATGCACACAATTACACACATACAGGTATGTCCTGACATGCACACAATCACACACAGGTATGTCCTGACATGCACACAATCACACACACATGTATGTACTAACATACACACAATCACACACACAGGTATATACTGAAATACACACAATCACACACACACAGGTATGTACTGACATACACACAATCACACACACACACACACAGGTATGTACTGACATACACACAATCACACACACACACACACACAGGTATGTACTAACATACACACAATCACACACACACACACACAGGTATATACTGAAATACACACAATCACACACACACAGGTATGTACTGACATACACACAATCACACACACACACACAGGTATGTACTGACATACACACAATCACACACACACACACACAGGTATGTACTGACATACACACAATCACACACACACACACACAGGTATGTACTGACATACACACAATCACACACACACACAGGTATGTACTGACATACACACACACTCACGTATGTACTGACATACACACAATCACACACACGTATGTACTGACATACACACAATCACACACACACACACAGGTATGTACTGACATACACACACACTCACGTATGTACTGACATACACACAATCACACACAGGTATGTACTGACATACACACAATCACACACACACACACACACACAGGTATGTACTGACATACACACACACTCACGTATGTACTGACATACACACAATCACACACACGTATGTACTGACATACACACAATCACACACACACACACACACACAGGTGCACAGCCACACAAATGTCTACTCAGTACCTCATACACACACAGGTACCTAGTGACACACACACATGCATACACAATGCCACATACACAGTCACACCCAGGAACCTAGTGACACACATACGTATACACTGTCAGACACACACATATATACACAGTCTCACACACACACACACAGGTATGTACTGACATACACAATCATACACACACGTGCACAGCCACAGAAATGTCCACTTCGTACCTCCATTCACACACAGGTACCTAGGGACATATACACACACACACACAGACGTATACACAGTGCCACATAATCAGTCACACACAGGAACCTAGTGACATATACACACATACATATACACAGTCTCTCTCACACACACACGTATACACAGTGCCACATACACAGTCTCACACACACACACGTATACACAGTGCCACATACACAGTCACACACACGCACACACCTACATATACAGTCTCTCACTCACGCACACACACACACACGTATACACAGTGCCACATACACAGTCACACACATGCACACACATACATATACAGTATCACACACACACAGACAGATACACACACACGTATACACAGTGCCACATACACAGTCACACACAGGTGCACACATACATATACAGTCTCATACACACACACGTATACACAGTGCCACATACACAGTCACACACATACATATACAGTCTCTCACACACACACACGTATACACAGTGCCACATACACAGTCACACACATACATATACAGTCTCTCACACACACACACGTATACACAGTGCCACATACACAGTCACACACATACATATACAGTCTCTCACACACACACACACACACACACGTATACACAGTGCCACATATACAGTCTCACACACACACACATGCATACATATACAGTCTCACACACACACAGTGCTACATACACAGTCACACACAGGTGCACACATACATATACAGTCTCATACACACACACACACGTATACACAGTGCTACATACACAGTCACACACACACATATACAGTCTCACACACACACACGTATACACAGTGCCACATACACAGTCACACACATGCATACATATACAGTCTCACACACACACAGTGCTACATACACAGTCACACACAGGTGCACACATACATATACAGTCTCACACACACACAGTGCTACATACACAGTCACACACAGGTGCACACATACATATACAGTCTCATACACACACACACACGTATACACAGTGCTACATACACAGTCACACACAGGTGCACACATACATATACAGTCTCATACACACACACACGTATACACAGTGCTACATACACAGTCACACACATACATACATATACAGTCTCTCACACACACACACACACACACACGTATACACAGTGCCACATACACAGTCACACACATACATACATATACAGTCTCTCTCACACACACACACACACACACACGTATACACAGTGCCACATACACAGTCACACACATACATACATATACAGTCTCACACACACACACACACGTATACACAGTGCCACATACACAGTCACACACATACATACATATACAGTCTCACACACACACACGTATACACAGTGCCACATACACAGTCACACACATACATACATATACAGTCTCACACACACACACGTATACACAGTGCCACATACACAGTCACACACATGCATACATATACAGTCTCACACACACACACACACACACAGTGCTACATACACAGTCACACACAGGTGCACACATACATATACAGTCTCATACACACACACACGTATACACAGTGCTACATACACAGTCACACACATACATACATATACAGTCTCACACACACACACACACACACACGTATACACAGTGCCACATACACAGTCACACACATACATACATATACAGTCTCACACACACACACACACACGTATACACAGTGCCACATACACAGTCACACACATGCATACATATACAGTCTCATACACACACACACATATACACAGTGCTACATACACAGTCACACACACACATATACAGTCTCACACACACACACGTATACACAGTGCTACATACACAGTCACACACATACATACATATACAGTCTCACACACACACACACACACACACACACGTATACACAGTGCCACATACACAGTCACACACATACATACATATACAGTCTCACACACACGTATACACAGTGCCACATACACAGTCACACACATACATACATATACAGTCTCTCACACACACACACACACACACGTATACACAGTGCCACATACACAGTCACACACATGCATACATATACAGTCTCATACACACACACACGTATACACAGTGCTACATACACAGTCACACACATACATACATATACAGTCTCACACACACACACACACACACGTATACACAGTGCCACATACACAGTCACACACATACATACATATACAGTCTCACACACACACACACACACGTATACACAGTGCCACATACACAGTCACACACATGCATACATATACAGTCTCATACACACACACACGTATACACAGTGCTACATACACAGTCACACACACACATATACAGTCTCACACACACACACGTATACACAGTGCTACATACACAGTCACACACATACATACATATACAGTCTCACACACACACACACACACACACACACGTATACACAGTGCCACATACACAGTCACACACATACATACATATACAGTCTCACACACACGTATACACAGTGCCACATACACAGTCACACACATACATACATATACAGTCTCTCACACACACACACACACACACGTATACACAGTGCCACATACACAGTCACACACATGCATACATATACAGTCTCATACACACACACACGTATACACAGTGCTACATACACAGTCACACACACACATATACAGTCTCACACACACACACGTATACACAGTGCTACATACACAGTCACACACACACATATACAGTCTCACACACACACACACGTATACACAGTGCCACATACACAGTCACACACAGGTGCACACATACAGAGCCACCTAAACTGTGTTATTGCTGAGAGAGACATATATACACATATATTGCCTTTACCTGTCCAACACTTTGTCATATACCATATCCATTTAAATCACTGTAAAAACAAACATGTAATAGTTCTATATGAGTGTAATACTGTATTGTAATATGTTTTTCATGCATAATGCATTTACACTTCAGGTCTCCAGTCACGATATTAAAACTCACTACCTGTAATATGAGCGATGTTAAGCAAAGCCGCAGTATCAATGAAAGTATAGGGAACTGTAAACAAATGTCGTCTGCACTAACATTCTCTGGTAAAACTTTTTTATTATTCACTTGTAATACGAGATTGTGCACTCTTCTTAAAGGGATAGAAAGGTCAAAAATGAAACCTACATTTCAAATTTAAAATAAAAGCATTCTTGCAATATACTATTACTGGGTTTCTGCAGCATACGCACATATGCTGTGAGGGCTCATGCACCAGTGCTCAGACACTACACCTCCTCAGAGAGTCCGCAGTAGCTTGTATGACACAGAAGCAATACACAGCACCGCCAGCTCTCTGAGAAGATAATACTGGTGCACGGCCCTCATAGCATATCTGCATATGTCACTGAAATACAGTAACAACTTTTACTACAAGCATTTTTTGCTAATGGAAGTAAATTGCGAAATACTTCTATTGCAAATTGAAATGTACCCAGCAGATTTTAATTTTGACCTTTCTATCCCTTTAAAGCAGGGCTCTAATATTGATAGCACTCCACTTGTAAGCTAGCCTTTATTGTGTTTGTTGATCTCTACTGTGCATATATAAGTCTGACACTAATATCCCTTTAAGAGTTGAATTGTTGATCTATACTGTGCATATATAAATCTAACACTAATATCCCTTTAAGAGTTGAACTGTTGATCTATACTGTTCATATATAAATCTAACACTAATATCCCTTTAAGAGTTGAACTGTTGATCTATACTGTGCATATATAAATCTAACATTAATATCTCTTTAAGAGTTGAACTGTTGATCTATACTGTGCATATATAAATCTGACACTAATATCCCTTTAAGAGTTGAACTGTTGATCTATACTGTTCATATATAAATCTAACACTAATATCCCTTTAAGAGTTGAACTGTTGATCTATACTGTTCATATATAAATCTAACACTAATATCCCTTTAAGAGTTGAACTGTTGATCTATACTGTTCATATATAAATCTAACACTAATATCCCTTTAAGAGTTGAACTGTTGATCTATACTGTGCATATATAAATCTAACATTAATATCTCTTTAAGAGTTGAACTGTTGATCTATACTGTGCATATATAAATCTAACATTAATATCTCTTTAAGAGTTGAACTGTTGATCTATACTGTGCATATATAAATCTAACATTAATATCTCTTTAAGAGTTGAACTGTTGATCTATACTGTGCATATATAAATCTGACACTAATATCCCTTTAAGAGTTGAACTGTTGATCTATACTGTGCATATATAAATCTAACATTAATATCTCTTTAAGAGTTGAACTGTTGATCTATACTGTGCATATATAAATCTAACATTAATATCTCTTTAAGAGTTGAACTGTTGATCTATACTGTGCATATATAAATCTAACATTAATATCTCTTTAAGAGTTGAACTGTTGATCTATACTGTGCATATATAAATCTAACATTAATATCTCTTTAAGAGTTGAACTGTTGATCTATACTGTGCATATATAAATCTGACACTAATATCCCTTTAAGACTTTGAGGCTAGTGATCACATGTTGTTCAGCATGGAGAGAAATCTCACGAAATCTTTTAGGGCTATTTTGAGCGTTCTATTGCAACCCATGTGCCCATCTTTCACATCCAGAACGTTGCATAAGGAGATAAACAGCTCTCAGTCATCTAGATTCACTAACAGCCCTGTCTTAGTCCTATGTTATAACCAGCTAAAGCTCACTCATCTTTCATTCTTTGTGACTAGAGCCCTCACAATCATATAGATACTGGGAGGGAGACACGCAAGGGGCCAAATCTGAAGTATATTACGTACATCCGCCTTTTACACCGTGCATAATGAGAATAACAGCTGATAAAACTGCACTTTATTGAGGGACATGGCAGTACTGGGGAGACTTGTTATATAATCTGGCCAGAACAACCAGCTTTAGGTCACTGGCCCTAAATGACAATTGACTAAAGATAAGGAGGCTGTTTCTTCTACTTGAGGAAGGAAACAGGGCCGCACCTTCCCACAGAGCTTTGGGATATTAACGTTTCTAGCTTAGGCTTATAAAGCAGTTTTCCTAAATAGATGTCAATTTCTCTACACAAAAAATGCTTATCTCTGTCAGTGCACTAAATTCCAATACTGAGGGCCTGATATTAAAACTTTACCACTCGGGTTATAGGATTTACAGAGACTCCTCAGTACAGCGAACCCCATAAAAACAATTCAAAGTGTTCTTTATGGGATACAGACACCTACATTACATGTTATGTTACTATATAGTGATCTTTATGTGATACAGACACCTACATTACATGTTATGTTACTATGTAGTGATCTTTATGGGATACAGACACCTACATTACATGTTATGTTACTATATAGTGATCTTTATGTGATACAGACACCTACATTACATGTTATGTTACTATATAGTGATCTTTATGTGATACAGACACCTACATTACATGTTATGATACTATATAGTGATCTTTATATGATACAGACACCTATATTACATGTTATGTTACTATATAGTGATCTTTATGTGATACAGACACCTACATTACATGTTATGTTACTATGTAGTGATCTTTATGTGATACAGACACCTACATTACATGTTATGTTACTGTGTAGTGATCTTTATGTGATACAGACACCTACATTACATGTTATGTTACTATGTAGTGATCTTTATGTGATACAGACACCTACATTACATGTTATGTTACTGTGTAGTGATCTTTATGTGATATAGACACCTACATTACATATTATGTTACTATATAGTGATCTTTATGTGATACAGACACCTACATTACATGTTATGTTACTATATAGTGATCTTTATGTGATACAGACACCTACATTACATGTTATGTTACTATGTAGTGATCTCTATGTTATACAGAAACCTACATTACATGTTATGTTACTATGTAGTGATCTTTATGTGATACAGACACCTACATTACATGTTATGTTACTATGTAGTGATCTTTATGTGATACAGACACCTACATTACATGTTATGTTATGTTACTATATAGTGATCTTTATGTGATACAGACATCTACATTACATGTTATGTTATGTTACTATATAGTGATCTTTATGTGATACAGACACCTACATTACATGTTATGTTACTATGTAGTGATCTTTATGTGATACAGACACCTACATTACATGTTATGTTACTATGTAGTGATCTTTATGTGATACAGACACCTACATTACATGTTATGTTACTATGTAGTGATCTTTATGTGATACAGACATCTACATTACATGATATGTTACTATATAGTGATCTTTATGGGATACAGACACCTACATTACATGTTATGTTACTATATAGTGATCTTTATATGATACAGACACCTATATTACATGTTATGTTACTATGTAGTGATCTTTATGTGATACAGACACCTATATTACATGTTATGTTACTATATAGTGATCCTTATGTGATACAGACACCTACATTACATGTTATGTTACTATATAGTGATCTTTATGTGATACAGACACCTACATTACATGTTATGTTACTATATAGTGATCTTTATGTGATACAGACACCTACATTACATGTTATGTTACTATATAGTGATCTTTATGTGATACAGACACCTACATTACATGTTATGTTACTATATAGTGATATATATCTGATACAGACACCTACATTACATGTAATGTTACTATGCAGTGATCTTTATGTGATACAGACACCTACATTACATGTTATGTTACTATGTAGTGATCTTTATGTGATACAGACACCTACATTACATGTTATGTTACTATGTAGTGATCTTTATGTGATACAGTCACCTACATTACATGTTATGTTACTATGTAGTGATCTTTATGTGATACAGTCACCTACATTACATGTTATGTTACTATGTAGTGATCTTTATGTGATACAGACACCTACATTACATGTTATGTTACTATGTAGTGATCTTTATGTGATACAGACACCTACATTACATGTTATGTTACTATGTAGTGATCTTTATGTGATACAGTCACCTACATTACATGTTATGTTACTATGTAGTGATCTTTATGTGATACAGACACCTACATTACATGTTATGTTACTATGTAGTGACCTTTATGTGATACAGACACCTACATTACATGTTATGTTACTATATAGTGACCTTTATATGATACAGACACCTACATTACATGTTATGTTACTATATAGTGATCTTTATGTGATACAGACACCTACATTACATGTTATGTTACTATATAGTGACCTTTATATGATACAGACACCTACATTACATGTTATGTTACTATATAGTGATCTTTATGTGATACAGACACCTACATTACATGTTATGTTACTATATAGTGATCTTTATGTGATACAGACACCTACATTACATGTTATGTTACTATATAGTGATCTTTATGTGATACAGACACCTACATTACATGTTATGTTACTATGTAGTGATCTCTATGTTATACAGAAACCTACATTACATGTTATGTTACTATGTAGTGATCTTTATGTGATACAGACACCTACATTACATGTTATGTTACTATGTAGTGATCTTTATGTGATACAGACACCTACATTACATATTATATTACTATATAGTGATCTTTATGTGATACAGACACCTATATTACATGTTATGTTACTATGTAGTGATCTTTATATGATACAGACACCTATATTACATGTTATGTTACTATGTAGTGATCTTTATATGATACAGACACCTACATTACATGTTATGTTACTATGTAGTGATCTTTATGTGATACAGACACCTACATTACATGTTATGTTACTATGTAGTGATCTTTATGTGATACAGACACCTACATTACATGTTATGTTACTATATAGTGATCTTTATGTGATACAGTCACCTACATTACATGTTATGTTACTATGTAGTGATATGTATGTGATACAGACACCTACATTACATGTTATGTTACTATATAGTGATCTTTATGTGATACAGACACCTACATTACATGTTATGTTACTATATAGTGATCTTTATGTGATACAGACACCTACATTACATGTTATGTTACTATATAGTGATCTTTATGTGATACATACACCTACATTACATGTTATGTTACTATATAGTGATCTTTATGTGATACAGACACCTACATTACATGTTATGTTACTATATAGTGATCTTTATGTGATATAGACACCTACATTACATGTTATGTTACTATGTAGTGATCTTTATGTGATACAGACACCTACATTACATATTATATTACTATATAGTGATCTTTATGTGATACAGACACCTACATTACATGTTATGTTACTATATAGTGATCTTTATGTGATACAGACACCTACATTACATATTATATTACTATATAGTGATCTTTATGTGATACAGACACCTACATTACATGTTATGTTACTATATAGTGATATATATCTGATACAGACACCTACATTACATGTTATGTTACTATATAGTGATCTTTATGTGATACAGACACCTACATTACATGTTATGTTACTATGTAGTGATCTTTATGTGATATAGACACCTACATTACATGTTATGTTACTATGTAGTGATCTTTATGTGATACAGACACCTACATTACATGTTATGTTACTATGTAGTGATCTTTATGTGATACAGACCCCTACATTACATGTTATGTTACTATATAGTGATCTTTATGTGATACAGTCACCTACATTACATGTTATGTTACTATGTAGTGATATGTATGTGATACAGACACCTACATTACATGTTATGTTACTATATAGTGATCTTTATGTGATACAGACACCTACATTACATGTTATGTTACTATATAGTGATATGTATGTGATACAGACACCTACATTACATGTTATGTTACTATATAGTGATCTTTATGTGATACAGACACCTACATTACATGTTATGTTACTATATAGTGATCTTTATGTGATACAGACACCTACATTACATGTTATGTTACTATATAGTGATCTTTATGTGATACAGACACCTACATTACATGTTATGTTACTATATAGTGATCTTTATGTAATACAGACACCTACATTACATGTTATGTTACTGTGTAGTGATCTTTATGTGATACAGACACCTACATTACATGTTATGTTACTATATAGTGATATATATCTGATACAGACACCTACATTACATGTTATGTTACTATATAGTGATCTTTATGTGATACAGACACCTACATTACATGTTATGTTACTATGTAGTGATCTTTATGTGATATAGACACCTACATTACATGTTATGTTACTATGTAGTGATCTTTATGTGATACAGACACCTACATTACATGTTATGTTACTATGTAGTGATCTTTATGTGATACAGACCCCTACATTACATGTTATGTTACTTTATAGTGATCTTTATGTGATACAGACACCTACATTACATGTTATGTTACTATATAGTGATATATATCTGATACAGACACCTACATTACATGTTATGTTACTATATAGTGATCTTTATGTGATACAGATACCTACATTACATGTTATGTTACTATGTAGTGATATTTATGTGATACAGACCCCTACATTACATGTTATGTTACTTTATAGTGATCTTTATGTGATACAGACACCTACATTACATGTTATGTTACTATGTAGTGATCTTTATATGATACAGACACCTACATTACATGTTATGTTACTATGTAGTGATCTTTATGTGATACAGACACCTACATTACATGTTATGTTACTATGTAGTGATCTTTATGTGATACAGACACCTACATTACATGTTATGTTACTATGTAGTGATCTTTATGTGATACAGACACCTACATTACATGTTATGTTACTATATAGTGATATATATCTGATACAGACACCTACATTACATGTTATGTTACTATGTAGTGATCTTTATGTGATACAGACACCTACATTACATGTTATGTTACTATATAGTGATCTTTATGTGATACAGACACCTACATTACATGTTATGTTACTATATAGTGATCTTTATGTGATACAGACACCTACATTACATGTTATGTTACTATGTAGTGATCTTTATGTGATACAGACACCTACATTACATGTTATGTTACTATATAGTGATCTTTATGTGATACAGACACCTACATTACATGTTATGTTACTATATAGTGATCTTTATGTGATACAGACACCTACATTACATGTTATGTTACTATATAGTGATCTTTATGTGATACAGACACCTACATTACATGTTATGTTAATGTGTAGTGATCTTTATGTGATACAGACACCTACATTACATGTTATGTTAATGTGTAGTGATCTTTATGTGATACATACACCTACATTACATGTTATGTTACTATATAGTGATCTTTATGTGATACAGACACCTACATTACATGTTATGTTACTATGTAGTGATCTTTATGTGATACAGACACCTACATTACATGTTATGTTACTATATAGTGATCTTTATGTGATACAGACACCTACATTACATGTTATGTTACTATATAGTGATCTTTATGTGATACAGACACCTACATTACATGTTATGTTACTATGTAGTGATCTTTATGTGATACAGACACCTACATTAAATGTTATGTTACTATATAGTGATCTTTATGTGATACAGACACCTACATTACATGTTATGTTACTATATAGTGATCTTTATGTGATACAGACACCTACATTACATGTTATGTTACTATATAGTGATCTTTATGTGATACAGACACCTACATTACATGTTATGTTACTATATAGTGATCTTTATGTGATACAGACACCTACATTACATGTTATGTTAATGTGTAGTGATCTTTATGTGATACAGACACCTACATTACATGTTATGTTAATGTGTAGTGATCTTTATGTGATACATACACCTACATTACATGTTATGTTACTATATAGTGATCTTTATGTGATACAGACACCTACATTACATGTTATGTTACTATGTAGTGATCTTTATGGGATACAGACACCTACATTACATGTTATGTTACTATATAGTGATCTTTATGTGATACAGACACCTACATTACATGTTATGTTACTATGTAGTGATTTTTATGTGATACAGACACCTACATTACATGTTATGTTACTATGTAGTGATCTTTATGTGATACAGACACCTATATTACATTATGTTACTATATAGTGATCTTTATGTGATACAGACACCTACATTACATGTTATGTTACTATATAGTGATCTTTATGTGATACAGACACCTACATTACATGTTATGTTACTATGTCTTGATCTTTATGTGATACAGACACCTACATTACATGTTATGTTACTATGTAGTGATCTTTATGTGATACAGACACCTACATTACATGTTATGTTACTGTGTAGTGATCTTTATGTGATACAGACACCTACATTACATGTTATGTTACTATATAGTGATCTTTATGTGATACAGACACCTACATTACATGTTATGTTACTATATAGTGATCTTTATGTGATACAGACACCTACATTACATGTTATGTTACTATGTAGTGATCTTTATGTGATACAGACATCTACATTACATGATATGTTACTATGTAGTGATCTTTATGTGATACAGACACATACATTACATGTTATGTTACTATATAGTGATCTTTATATGATACAGACACCTACATTACATGTTATGTTACTATATAGTGATCTTTATGTGATACAGACACCTACATTACATGTTATGTTACTATGTAGTGATCTTTATGTGATACAGACACCTATATTACATGTTATGTTACTATGTAGTGATCTTTATGTGATACAGATACCTACATTACATGTTATGTTACTATGTAGTGATCTTTATGTGATACAGACACCTATATTACATGTTATGTTACTATGTAGTGATCTTTATGTGATACAGATACCTACATTACATGTTATGTTACTATGTAGTGATCTTTATGTGATACAGACACCTACATTACATGTTATGTTACTATATAGTGATCTTTATGTGATACAGACACCTACATTACATGTTATGTTACTATGTAGTGATCTTTATGTGATACAGACACCTATATTACATGTTATGTTACTATGTAGTGGTCTTTAAGTGATACAGACACCTACATTACATGTTATGTTACTATGTAGTGATCTTTATGTGATACAGACACCTACATTACATGTTATGTTACTATGTAGTGATCTTTATGTGATACAGACACCTATATTACATGTTATGTTACTATGTAGTGATCTTTATGTGATACAGATACCTACATTACATGTTATGTTACTATATAGTGATCTTTATGTGATACAGACACCTACATTACATGTTATGTTACTATATAGTGATCTTTATGTGATACAGACACCTACATTACATGTTATGTTACTATATAGTGATCTTTATGTGAAACAGACGCCTACATTACATGTTATGTTACTATATAGTGATCTTTATGTGATACAGACACCTACATTATATGTTATGTTACTATGTAGTGATCTTTATGTGAAACAGACACCTACATTACATGTTATATTACTTTATAGTGATCTTTATGTGACACAGACACCTACATTACATGTTATGTTACTATATAGTGATCTTTATGTGATACAGACACCTACATTACATGTTATGTTACTATATAGTGATCTTTATGTGAAACAGACACCTACATTACATGTTATATTACTTTATAGTGATCTTTATGTGACACAGACACCTACATTACATGTTATGTTACTATGTAGTGATCTTTATGGGATACAGACACCTACATTACATGTTATATTACTTTATAGTGATCTTTATGTGACACAGACACCTACATTACATGTTATGTTACTATGTAGTGATCTTTATGTGATACAGACACCTACATTACATGTTATGTTACTATGTAGTGATCTTTATGTGATACAGACACCTACATTACATGTTATGTTACTATGTAGTGATCTTTATGTGATACAGACACCTACATTACATGTTATGTTACTATGTAGTGATCTTTATGTGATACAGACACCTACATTACATGTTATGTTACTATATAGTGATCTTTATGTGATACAGACACCTACATTACATGTTATGTTACTATATAGTGATCTTTATGTGAAACAGACACCTACATTACATGTTATATTACTTTATAGTGATCTTTATGTGACACAGACACCTACATTACATGTTATGTTACTATGTAGTGATCTTTATGGGATACAGACACCTACATTACATGTTATATTACTTTATAGTGATCTTTATGTGACACAGACACCTACATTACATGTTATGTTACTATGTAGTGATCTTTATGTGATACAGACACCTACATTACATGTTATGTTACTATGTAGTGATCTTTATGTGATACAGACACCTACATTACATGTTATGTTACTATATAGTGATCTTTATGTGATACAGACACCTATATTACATGTTATGTTACTATGTAGTGATCTTTATGTGATACAGACCCCTACATTACATGTTATGTTACTATGTAGTGATCTTTATGGGATACAGACACCTACATTACATGTTATGTTACTATATAGTGATCTTTATGTGATACAGACACCTACATTACATGTTATGTTACTATATAGTGATCTTTATGGGATACAGACACCTACATTACATGTTATGTTACTATGTAGTGATCTTTATGGGATACAGACACCTACATTACATGTTATGTTACTATATAGTGATCTTTATGTGAAACAGACACCTACATTACATGTTATATTACTTTATAGTGATCTTTATGTGATACAGACACCTACATTACATGTTATGTTACTATATAGTGATCTTTATGTGATACAGACACCTACATTACATGTTATGTTACTATGTAGTGATCTTTATGTGATACAGACACCTACATTACATGTTATGTTACTATGTAGTGATCTTTATGGGATACAGACACCTACATTACATGTTATGTTACTATGTAGTGATCTTTATATGATACAGACACCTACATTACATGTTATGTTACTATGTAGTGATCTTTATGTGATACAGACACCTACATTACATGTTATGTTACTATGTAGTGATATTTATGTGATACAGACACCTACATTACATGTTATGTTACTATGTAGTGATCTTTAAGTGATACAGACACCTACATTACATGTTATGTTACTATGTAGTGATCTTTATGTGATACAGACATCTACATTACATGTTATGTTACTATATAGTGACCTTTATATGATACAGACACCTACATTACATGTTATGTTACTATGTAGTGATCTTTATGTGATACAGACACCTACATTACATGTTATGTTACTATGTAGTGATCTTTATGTGATACAGACACCTACATTACATGTTATGTTACTATGTAGTGATCTTTATATGATACAGACACCTACATTACATGTTATGTTACTATGAAGTGATCTTTATGTGATACAGACACCTATATTACATGTTATGTTACTATGTAGTGATCTTTATGTGATACAGACACCTACAGTACATGTTATGTTACTATGTAGTGATCTTTATGTGATACAGACACCTACATTACATGTTATGTTACTATGTAGTGATCTTTATGGGATACAGACACCTACATTACATGTTATGTTACTATGTAGTGATTGTTATGTGATACAGACACCTATATTACATGTTATGTTACTATGTAGTGATCTTTATATGATACAGACACCTATATTACATGTTATGTTACTATATAGTGACCTTTATATGATACAGACACCTACATTACATGTTATGTTACTATGAAGTGATCTTTATGTGATACAGACACCTATATTACATGTTATGTTATGTTACTATATAGTGATCTTTATGTGATACAGACACCTACATTACATGTTATGTTACTATGTAGTGATCTTTATGTGATACAGACACCTACATTACATGTTATGTTACTATGTAGTGATCTTTATGTGATACAGACACCTACATTACATGTTATGTTACTATGTAGTGATCTTTATGGGATACAGACACCTACATTACATGTTATGTTACTATGAAGTGATCTTTATGTGATACAGACACCTATATTACATGTTATGTTACTATATAGTGATCTTTATGTGATACAGACACCTACATTACATGTTATGTTACTATGTAGTGATCTTTATGTGATACAGACACCTACATTACATGTTATGTTACTATGTAGTGATCTTTATGTGATACAGACACCTACATTACATGTTATGTTACTATATAGTGATCTTTATGTGATACAGACCCCTACATTACATGTTATGTTACTATGTAGTGATCTTTATGTGATACAGACACCTACATTACATGTTATGTTACTATGTAGTGATCTTTATGTGATACATACACCTACATTACATGTTATGTTACTTTATAGTGATCTTTATGTGATACAGACACCTACATTACATGGTATGTTACTATGTAGTGATCTTTATGTGATACAGACACCTACATTACATGTTATGTTACTATATAGTGATATATATCTGATACAGACACCTACATTACATGTTATGTTACTATGTAGTGATCTTTATGTGATACAGACACCTACATTACATGTTATGTTACTATATAGTGATCTTTATGTGATACAGACACCTACATTACATGTTATGTTACTATGTAGTGATCTTTATGTGATACAGACACCTATATTACATGTTATGTTACTATGTAGTGATCTTTACGTGATACAGACACCTACATTACATGTTATGTTACTATGTAGTGATATATATCTGATACAGACACCTACATTACATGTTATGTTACTATGTAGTGATCTTTATGTGATACAGACACCTACATTACATGTTATGTTACTATGTAGTGATCTTTATGTGACACAGACACCTACATTACATGTTATGTTACTATATAGTGATATATATCTGATACAGACACCTACATTACATGTTGTGTTACTATGTAGTGATCTTTATGTGATACAGACACCTACATTACATGTTATGTTACTATATAGTGATCTTTATGTGATACAGACACCTACATTACATGTTATGTTACTATGAAGTGATCTTTATGTGATACAGACACCTATATTACATGTTATGTTACTATGTAGTGATCTTTATGTGATACAGACACTTACATTACATGTTATGTTACTATATAGTGATCTTTATGTGATACAGATACCTACATTACATGTTATGTTACTATATAGTGATCTTTATGTGATACAGATACCTACATTATATGTTATGTTACTATGTAGTTATCTTTATGTGATACAGACACCTACATTATATGTTATGTTACTATGTAGTGATCTTTGTGATACAGACACCTACATTATATGTTATGTTACTATGTAGTGATCTTTATGTGATACAGACACCTACATTACATCATGTTTTGTTACTATGTAGTGATCTTTATGTGATGCAGACACCTATATTACATTATGTTACTATATAGTGATCTTTATGTGATACAGACACCTACATTACATATTATGTTACTATGTAGTGATCTTTATGTGATACAGACACCTACATTACATGTTATGTTACTATGTAGTGATCTTTATGTGATACAGACACCTACATTACATGTTATGTTACTATATAGTGATCTTTATGTGATACAGACACCTACATTACATGTTATGTTACTATGTAGTGATCTTTATGGGATACAGACACCTACATTACATGTTATGTTACTATATAGTGATCTTTATGTGAAACAGACACCTACATTACATGTTATATTACTTTATAGTGATCTTTATGTGATACAGACACCTACATTACATGTTATGTTACTATATAGTGATCTTTATGTGATACAGACACCTACATTACATGTTATGTTACTATATAGTGATCTTTATGTGATACAGACACCTACATTACATGTTATGTTACTATATAGTGATCTTTATGTGATACAGACACCTACATTACATGTTATGTTACTATATAGTGATCTTTATGAGATACAGACACCTACATTACATGTTATGTTACTATATAGTGATCTTTATGTGATACAGACACCTACATTACATGTTATGTTACTATGTAGTGATCTCTATGTTATACAGAAACCTACATTACATGTTATGTTACTATGTAGTGATCTTTATGTGATACAGACACCTACATTACATGTTATGTTACTATGTAGTGATCTTTATGTGATACAGACACCTACATTACATGTTATGTTACTATGTAGTGATCTTTATATGATACAGACACCTACATTACATGTTATGTTACTATGTAGTGATCTTTATGTGATACAGACACCTACATTACATGTTATGTTACTATATAGTGATCTTTATGTGATACAGACACCTACATTACATGTTATGTTACTATATACTGATCTTTATGTGATACAGACACCTACATTACATGTTATGTTACTATATAGTGATCTTTATGTGATACAGACACCTACATTACATGTTATGTTAGTATATAGTGATCTTTATGTGATACAGACACCTACATTACTGTACAAAGTCTAAATCCCAAAGATTTTGTGTGATTTCTCTCCATGCCGGCGAGGTTTTGAATATCAGGCCCTTAGAGAGGATAATTGGAAATTAGTATTTTATTATCCTATTGGGAGCGTAATTTCGTCTGCTGGTTGTGTATACACAGCTTTTTTTTTATAGAAGCTTTTAGTACATGTGGGCATGCCACAGCCAAATTCAGCTATTTCAATTGCTGATATAAAGGTAAAGGAAGGTATTTGTAAACAATTAAATACACTCCAGCAGGAAAAATGGATCACTGAGAACAAATTAAAGGGAAGAGAATTTTAGGGTAAACGGTCCCTTTAAGCATTTCTTTCCTTATGTTGTCTTCTAACAACTGAAAGAAAAAAGACAGCATTCTTGTAACCCTATGTGAAGCGTTGATAGTGACAACTTGCACAAAATACAAACTTTCTGGTTGCAGAAGGCAAGCAAACAAAAAACAAAGTATTACAGCCATTTCTGTTTATTCTGGCAGGGCTACGAGTTTCTGCAGACTTCCCTGAACGGGCGCACATAGTTAGTGATGCAAGGAATAAAGCAAAACATTAATATGTCTATTGTGCAGCTGGAATTGGACATCTGGGCCTGATTTTCTTAGGAGTGCTAAAAACAACTTGGACGAATGTTTTAGAAGGGCACGTCAACTAAACATGGTTATCTGTAACATAAGGCACAAGCGTGCAGCAGACGGAATGGTTCTCTGCCATACTGTATAACATCTTCAGATGAATGGTCTGTACCAGTATATGACCCCTCATGTTATGACAGTCACTAACTGTAATCAGAGCACTGGAAGAAGACAGATAATGCGCAGTGATATTACCCCTCTGTTATAGCTTCTCACCAGCATTAGCAACATTCACAGTACAAGGCAGAGAGCTCAGCACTGAGTTTTGTCAGCTCTTAGTGATTTACGGAGCAGCTCTGGACCTGTTGCACATTGAGAGAAGGTCCCATTTCAGGAGCTTTGTCCCACTGTACCTCCTCTGTCAAGAAACACCCAAAGCAGGCCAGACTCTCCTACTGCACTGCACAACCCCTCAGTAGGCCACAATCCCCCCCCCCCCCCACCCCCATTGCACTCACCCTCACACCACTTCTCACCTGGCCTCCCCATTACATTACAAACACAGTACATTAGCAAATGAACTTGCCTGGGAATCTGTATACCCACATAAACCACCTAGACCCAGCCAAGAGCATCAGCCCTGGGCACCCAAAACCCAATATAATGTCTTGCCAATCCCAAATGTCCGGGAGTAGAATGCGCTGTTAAGAAGCAGGACCTTTATCAAGATTAAATATTACTATATCTAGATACAGCTATATTCACCCATCACACCCCATTGCCAAGTGACTGGCAGCACATCACATTAATAAATACAGTTTCATGGTGTATTATGCCATTCTCTCACAATGTCACCTCTCTGCTGCATCTGATCACTTATTGTCCTTCAGCAGAAACACCCTTATCTTCAGCATAGGATATAGCGCAAGGTGCCAGGATCTGATCTAGCACCACACCAGGGCACATAGATCCATCCTGGCAGTTGACACCGTGACCAAACAGCTGGGGACAGTTGTCTCCAGCAGACAGAGAATTAGTGAGCAGATAGCATGATACACCCACTATAATTAATACAAATAACCACAAGCATTATGCAGAGAAAGTGTAAATGATGTGACATTAGGTTCTGATACATGAGTCAGTAATTGTCCTGCAGAGGTGGGGACAAAACAACCAGAGCTGTTTGTAGCTACTCACCTGCATGTGGGGAGTAATAAGGGCCGGGCTCCCACACCCACTTATACTAACGAGTTTCAGGCATCTAATCCTCAGCAGGAAATGCAGCCATCAGGGGTGTAATCATGGGGTGCAGAGCCCCTGTACTGCTCTATATGTGCAGCCTGGCAGGGCTTGTTTACTGACAAAAATAAAGATCTGCAGAGGAAAGCGCACATGCTCTTTATCCGGAACAAAGCTTCCTAGTATTCAGGGACTGTGCAGCTACATTCTGACCTTTGGTAATGTCAACAGTTCAGCAATTTATCTCTAAATTCCACAGAGAGTCTGTTATTTAACCAATTCCTCAGCTTATTTATATATATGATGCAGAGCCCAAAAACACCACAAACAAAACTCTGCAATACAGAAGAATTGGCACCCATATAAAACAGGTACCAAGGTATTAGGGAACCCTATATACAGGTGAGATGGAGTGCCCATATAAAACAGGTACCAAGGTATAGGGAACCCTATATACAGGTGAGACGGAGTGCCCATATAAAACAGGTACCAAGGTATTAGGGAACCCTATATACAGGTGAGACGGAGTGCCCATATAAAACAGGTACCAAGGTATTAGGGAACCCTATATACAGGTGAGACGGAGTGCCCATATAAAACAGGTACCAAGGTATTAGGGAACCCTATATACAGGTGAGACGGAGTGCCCATATAAAACAGGTACCAAGGTATTAGGGAACCCTATATACAGGTGAGACGGAGTGGCCATATAAAACGGGTACCAAGGTATTAGGGAACCCTATATACAGGTGAGACGACGGAGTGCCCGGAGCCCCACAGGACTGTGCAGACTCTACTCTATGGCCACAGAGCTCATTCTCCTTTCATCAAACACCGGGGAGAGGATCCTGGTCTCCCTGTAAACAGCAGACATAATAAAACTGGGGCACTGAACATGCAAAGCCTGCAATGGGGGTCTCACCATGTTTAGCCAATCAGAAACTATACAGAGATACTCAGAACATGGCTGACAATGGTATAGAGAAGTCAACATTCTCAGAAAATGTTAGCATGACACTTAGACCCCTCTGTGTGTCTAGCGGGTGTATGACCCCTCTGTGTGTCTAGCGGGTGTATGACCCCTCTGTGTGTCTAGCGGGTGTATGACCCCTCTGTGTGTCTAGCGGGTGTATGACCCCTCTGTGTGTCTAGCGGGTGTATGACCCCTCTGTGTGTCTAGCGGGTGTATGACCTCTCTGTGTGTCTAGCGGGTGTATGACCCCTCTGTGTGTCTAGCGGGTGTATGACCCCTCTGTGTGTCTAGCGGGTGTATGACCCCTCTGTGTGTCTAGCGGGTGTATGACCCCTCTGTGTGTCTAGCGGGTGTATGACCCCTCTGTGTGTCTAGCGGGTGTATGACCCCTCTGTGTGTCTAGCGGGTGTATGACCCCTCTGTGTGTCTAGCGGGTGTATGACCCCTCTGTGTGTCTAGCGGGTGTATGACCCCTCTGTGTGTCTAGCGGGTGTATGACCCCTCTGTGTGTCTAGCGGGTGTATGACCCCTCTGTGTGTCTAGCGGGTGTTTGACCCCTCTGTGTGTCTAGCGGGTGTATGAACCCTCTGTGTGTCTTACGGGTGTATGACCTCTCTGTGTGTCTAGAGGGTGTATGACCTCTCTGTGTGTCTAGCGGGTGTATGACCTCTCTGTGTGTCTGGCGGGTGTATGACCTCTCTGTGTGTCTGGCGGGTGTATGACCTCTCTGTGTGTCTGGCGGGTGTATGACCCCTCTGTGTGTCTGGCGGGTGTATGACCCCTCTGTGTGTCTGGCGGGTGTATGACTAGGCTTACCATAATTTTTAGAGGTGAAACTGGGACCACCTGGTACGGTGCCAACGGGGGTGTGGTCAGGAGCGTGGTCAAGGGGGCGTGGCAATTACCGGTCCTTTTAAAGTAGTAGCTTTCATGTGTGTAATGTTTCGTGGATACTCTACCCTTCCTCAGTCAAACAAGTGAATCACACAGTTTAAATAGACCATAACACCACCCCCTAGTGAAAAAGGCCCCATTACGTTGTCATGGCAAATAAATCATTCATCTAAATCTCAGATTCTAAATAATGCCAAACATCAAGCATAATTATCACTTTCATAATTATCAATTTCACAATTTAATATCTGCAGTGTAATATGTGTTTTATGTGTCTAATTAAGGAACAGAGCCAAATACTGATAAGGCATAAATACAACATTGAATGAAAGTAAAAAAGAAACACGTACCTGCTAAAGCTGTTTAAGAGGCTACTCTATACCACAATGCACGAAGATTATAACCAAAATGCAATCCTGCATGAAGTAAAGCAAGATCCAGGCCAAAAATCCTGCCTGTACTTCCTGGTCATACCCATATGATTCCCCTAAAGGTGTATTACCGGCAATGTCACCAGGGGTCAGGGGGGTGTTAAATTCTTAGACCCCTCTGTGTGTCTAGCGGGTGTTTGATCCCTCTGTGTGTCTAGCGGGTGTATGACCCCTCTGTGTGTCTAGCGGGTGTATGACCCCTCTGTGTGTCTAGCGGGTGTATGACCCCTCTGTGTGTCTAGCGGGTGTATGACCCCTCTGTGTGTCTAGCGGGTGTATGACCCCTCTGTGTGTCCTTGGCCCATGGCTGTGAGACATTTATGAAGCAAGAACTGTTGGGGGGGGGGCTTCTGAGGTTTAACATTTCCTGCCTAGGGCAGCATGAGATAAATTAATGACTGGCACTACTGAATATAGTAGACTCATGACTGGCGTGTTGTGTTTTTATTTGGTTTCATATCTGATCTTACAAAATAAAACTAAACCATTTATTAAATAAACTGTAATTACTAGTGCAGCAGACACACACTGGGCCTCGTCCAATTGCAGATATAAAGGGCTAGATTTATCAACCCTGAGGCGTACAGGGGCGCGTATACACGCCCCTGTACGCCTCAGCTCGCCTGTGGCGGGGCGCAATTACCCGCAGGTAATTAACATTGCACACGAGCGCACAGCCAATCACGCGCGGGCAGGAGCTGTCAATCTCCTCGGTCGGACTCGACTGAGGAGATTGAATTTCGCCAGAATAGATGTGGCGAAGATGTTAGGGAAGCAGCGGTCTGGTGACCGCTGCTTGATAAATCGCGGCGAGCAAGTTCTTGTGAGAACTTGCTGCCGCAGGGGCTTGATAAATCTAGCCTCAAGTGACAATTCTCTGCTTCACAGACTAACGTTAGTGGCCTGCAAGCATCACATACAAACATTGTGACAACATCAGCGCTCAATAGGGCCGATTTAACAAAATGCGAGTGGACATGATCCGCTGTAGCGGATCATGTCCGCCACGCATCGATAAATCGCTGTTGGCATTTATCATTGCACAAGCAGTTCTGGTGAACTGCTTGTGCAATGCCGCCCCCTGCAGATTCGCGGCCAATCAGCAGGGGGTGTCAATCAACCTGATTGTATGCGATCGGGCGGATTGATGTCCCCCGTCTCAGAGGCGTATAAGTTAAGGCCAAGCAGTCTGTTTCTGGCAAGCCTGAAGGCTTGCGCGGAAACAGTTACATTCAGTGCCATTCGGCCCTTGTTAAATCGGCCCCTAAAACGTTACCATCTACCTTTCTTCTGTTTTACAATAACATTATCTGTAATATGCAGGGGGCTGGGCAGCCTCATGTTTTCCAGGGCTCTGGGAGCACACTACAGTCTCACCCGGTGCTGGACTAGTTACACAATGTAACAATCACTTTCCATGAGCTCAGGTGGAGAAAACGTCTCACTACACAGAAACATCAACAAACTTAAACAGGGCAGAAGGCACCCATACAAAACCGGAAAAAGTACTGACCCCACACAGGGGAGGGGAGCGTGACAGAAAGAATTAGAGAAAGAGATAGGCACACACTCATACAGAGAGAGAGAGAGAGACAGGCACACACTCATACAGAGAGAGAAAGAGAGAGACAGGCACACACTCATACAGAGAGAGAGAGAGAGAGAGAGAGACAGCACACACTCATACAGAGAGAGAGAGAGAGAGAGAGAGACAGGCACACACTCATACAGAGAGAGAGAGAGAGAGACAGGCACACACTCATACAGAGAGAGAGAGAGAGAGAGACAGCACACACTCATACAGAGAGAGAGATAGAGAGGCACACACTCATACAGAGAGAGAAAGAGAGAGACAGGCACACACTCATACAGAGAGAGAAAGAGAGAGACAGGCACACACTCATACAGAGAGAGAGAGAGAGACAGGCACACACTCATACAGAGAGAGAAAGAGAGAGACAGGCACACACTCATACAGAGAGAGAAAGAGAGAGACAGGCACACACTCATACAGAGAGAGAGAGAGAGAGAGAGAGACAGCACACACTCATACAGAGAGAGAGATAGAGAGGCACACACTCATACAGAGAGAGAGATAGAGAGGCACACACTCATACAGAGAGAGAAAGAGAGAGACAGGCACACACTCATACAGAGAGAGAGAGAGACAGGCACACACTCATACAGAGAGAGAGATAGAGAGGCACACACTCATACAGAGAGAGAGAGGCACACACTCATACAGAGAGAGAGATAGAGAGGCACACACTCATACAGAGAGAGAGAGATAGAGAGGCACACACTCATACAGAGAGAGAGAGAGAGACAGCACACACTCATACAGAGAGAGAGAGAGAGAGAGAGAGACAGCACACACTCATACAGAGAGAGAGAGAGAGAGAGAGAGACAGCACACACTCATACAGAGAGAGAGATAGAGAGGCACACACTCATACAGAGAGAGAGATAGAGAGGCACACACTCATACAGAGAGAGAGAGAGACAGGCACACACTCATACAGAGAGAGAGATAGAGAGGCACACACTCATACAGAGATAGAGAGGCACACACTCATACAGAGAGAGAGATAGAGAGGCACACACTCATACAGAGAGAGAGATAGAGAGGCACACACTCATACAGAGAGAGAGAGATAGAGAGGCACACACTCATACAGAGAGAGAGATAGAGAGGCACACACTCATACAGAGAGAGAGAGAGACAGGCACACACTCATACAGAGAGGCACACACTCATACAGAGAGAGAGAGAGAGAGAGAGAGAGAGAGACAGGCACACACTCATACAGAGAGAGAGAGAGAGAGACAGTCACACACTCATACAGAGAGAGAGAGAGAGAGAGACAGCACACACTCATACAGAGAGAGAGAGGCACACACTCATACAGAGAGAGAGAGGCACACACTCATACAGAGAGAGAGAGAGAGACAGGCACACATTCATACAGAGAGGCACACACTCATACAGAGAGAGCGAGAGAGAGAAAGACAGGCACACACTCATACAGAGAGAGAGAGAGAGACAGGCACACACTCATACAGAGAGAGAGAGACAGGCACACACTCATACAGAGAGAGACAGGCACACACTCATACAGAGAGAGAGAGAGAGAGAGAGAGAGACAGGCACACACTCATACAGAGAGAGAGAGACAGGCACACACTCATACAGAGAGAGACAGGCACACACTCATACAGAGAGAGAGACAGCACACACTCATACAGAGAGAGATAGAGGCACACACTCATACAGAGAGAGAGAGAGAGAGAGAGATACTCTTAGGGGTCTATTTAAGAAGCAGCGGATGCTGCCTCCGACCCACTCCGCTTCAGTTCTGGCTGAAGTGGAAGTTAAGAAGCAGCGGTCCTAAGACCGCTGCTCCTTAACTCGTCCGCCACCTCTGAGGTGGCGGACAGCAATCCGCCCAATCGAATACGATCAGGTTGATTGACACCCCCTGCTAGCGGCCAATCTGCAGGGGGTGGTATTGCACCAGCAGTTCACAAGAACTGCTGGTGCAATGATAAATGCCGACAGCGTATGCTACATCGTATCATGTCCATCCACACTATAATAAATGGACCCCATACAGAGAGAGAGAGAGAGAGACAGACAGACACTCATACAGAGAGAGACAGAGACACACACTCATACAGAGAGAGAGAGACACACACACACACTCATACAGAGAGAGAGAGAGAGAGAGAGAGAGGTACAGGCAAACAATCATGCAGAGACAGAGAGACACACACACAAACATACAGATAGAGACACACACTCATACAAAAACACACACTCATACAGTGAGAGAGACACACAAACATACAGAGAAACAGAGATAGACATACAAACATACAGAGAGAGACACACACAAACATACAAAGAAATACACACTCATACAGAGAGAGCGCAACACACACTCATATAGCGACAGACACACACTTATACAGAGAGAGAGCGCAACACACAGAGACAGACACACTCATATAAAGAGACACACTTATCCAGAGAGAGAGCGCAACACACAAACAGAGACAGACACACTAATATAGAGACAGACACACACACAAACATACAGAGAGAGATAGACAGGCACACAATCAGAGATACAGAGACAAACACACACTTATAGAGAGACAGACACAGAAGCATACAGAGAGACAGACACACTCATACAGAGAGAGAGAGAGAGAGAGAGAGAGAGGGCACATAATCAGAGATACAAAGACAGACACACACTCAGAGAGAGACATACACAGAAACATACAGAGAGACAGACACACTCACACAGAGAGAGACAGAGAGACACAGGCACACAATTAGAGATACAAAGACACATAGAAACATACACATTAAGAGACATACACACACTCATAGAAAGAGACAGGCACACACTCAGAGATACATTAACACACACTCAGAGAGAGAGAGAGAGACAGACACAGATACATACAGATAAAGAGACAGACACACACTAACACAGAGAGTCAGATACACCCACATACAGAGAGAGAGAGAGGACAGAGAGACAAACAGTGAAATAGACAGACACACAAACAGAAAGAGAGACACAGAGAAATAGACAGACACACAAAGATAGACAGATAAATAGGCAGACACACAAACAGAGAGAGACAGAGAAATAGACAGTCACACATTTTATCATAACTGAGAATCTAGCTTTTGTAATATCTGTCAAAGGTGCTGCTATTGTAGCAAAACTTGGAATGGGCCTTCTATAGTAACCCAGAAAAGCTCTCACTTGCTTCTTACTTAGAGGCTGTGGCCAATTCTGTATAGACTCAACTTTAGTTGTCTGTGATTTAAACACTCCTCTACCGATGGTGTATCCCAAGTATTTGGCCTCCTCTAAACCAGTAGTACACTTTGCAGGATTGGCAGTTAAACCAGCCAATCATATGGCATCAAGTATGGCCTCAACTTTTGGTAGGTGAGATTCCCAATCTGTACTATAAATTAGAGCATCATCTAAATATGCTGCAGCATAACAAACATGAGATTTCAGAATTGTATCCATCATTATTTGAAATGTGGTAGAGGCACAATGCAAACCAAATGGCAACACTATATATTGGAATAAGCCTTCTGAAGTTGAAAAGACTGTTTTTTCCTTTGCTTGATCAGTGAGTGACACCTGCCAATAGCCTTTCGTCAAATCAATTGTCGTGAGATAGCGTGCTTTCCCTAGTTTTTCTATTAGCCCATGAACTCTATGCATTGGGTAAGAGTCAATTTTAAAAAATACATTTCAACTTATGATAGTCATTGCAAAACCTCACTGAATCATCAGGTTTTGGAACAAACACAATTGGATTGTTCCACTGACTGCGCGACTATTCAGTTACCCCAAGTTTTAATTTTTTTTTTCAAATTTAATAGTCTTCCTACGGGCCTCAGGGACTCTAAGTCTTAAGACAAACTTTCTTATTTGGCTCTGTTATTATATCATGCTTAATCACATCAGTTTTCCCTGGTACTACTGAAAATACCTCCTTGTTTTTCATGATAAAATCCTTAACTTCTTGCTTCTAGTGCACAGATAGGGATTCAGATAGATTTACCTCAGGCTCAGGCTATCCTTCCAAGGTTTTAACAGATTTACATGATTAATTTGCTCAGGTTTCCTCTTTCCTGGCTGGCTTACTTTATAATTAACACTACCCACCTTCTCAATTATCGCATATGGGCCCTGCAAAGTATCCAACAATTTATTTTCCACTGTAGGGACCAGAACTAACACCCTATAACCAGGTGTTTTTGCGCTTCTTGGGCTTTTTCCATATGTTCTCTGACAGCTAGCATACAGTCCTGCATTTGGTATATATAACAGTTCGATAGGGTGTTGTCTCCTGCTCTCATGTTTCTTTAATTATATCCAGTAGTCCCCTGAGATGTTGCCCATATACCAGTTCAAAAGAGGAGAAACCTGTAGAAGCCTGGGGACCCAGTCTAATAGAGAACATTAAGGACCAGATTACAAGTGGAGACGTATTTAATGCTCCCACTCGTGTGATTACTCCACTAGAAGCTTTTTGCGTGTGTCGGGTAGCGCTCGTATTACAAGTTGAAAGTAAAACGTTTTCACTTGTGTGCTAACCCAATGTGCGCAAAAAGCTGTCAGTATATGGCTGGGTTATAACACAATATATTTAATAATTATTCTTTAAAATAAACCCCCAATAATGCATATACCAAGGCAATAAAATTAATATAAATTCCTGAATTCTTTATATTAGTTAATATTTATAAACACATTGAAATATATTTGTAGGAACCAGAATATCATTCAAACTATACAGTGTTTAAATTATTATAATATGCTATACTCTTTACAAAACAAACCAAATTGTAACTTTATAACTAACCTTATTCACAATTGAATTGCATTAAAATATCACACTGAGACCAAGATATAAGCCACTAACATTCAGACTGGTACAAATTTAACAGTGCTTTGTTAAACAATAGGACAATATACACTCTAATTGAAACACCAGAAGTTATATATATATTCTATATGTAAACAGTCAGTTTAAATGCCAATTTATCTAAGCTGACATAAATTCTTAGTTACTTACAATTAAGACCAGTTCTAAGATATATATTTGCAAGGATAAACTACTTAGCACCAAGAATTTGTTTTTAAAATACACAGGCTATGAAATACAAGGTTAAAATACAATTGTTCTTTTAAATCTGCTAATTGCAGTTTAGTTATAATCACTAAATACCTTTTGATTTAAATATTATATATATATATTTAACAATTGCATATACTTCACCCAAAATTACCAAAATCGATAATTCAGTTTCCAATATTTCTCAAAAGGTCCAATTTCGCCTCAGAATACCAAAAATTGAGTATTTTGCATGTGGAGAATAATGGTAACTATTAGCTTAAAGTAACTGTGTCCCCGCAGCAGTTATCAGTTACAAGTTAGCCAAAGTTTTAGCCCAAGTTAGCCTTTCTCTCTCTATGCTTGGGGTTAAATCATGTGATATAACCCCACCCCTTTTTGTTAGTACCATCATTGGAGAAATTGGAAACGCACAATGGAAGCTTGTCTCGGATTGGCCATTCTAGCTTGTCCCTTCTCATTGGTCATCTGGGATGGCATGGTTGCTAGGGAAATGCATCTTTGTTAACAACCAAATCTTTTGGCTGTCATTCTCGCATCACAACACCGGGGGCAGCATGACAAACAAACAGCAATACAGTCCTAACATTCATTTTTGTTATATTTTAAATATCTCCCTATATAAGGATTATTTAATCATACTATAATTTATTACATTAATAAATGTATCTTGTTAGCATTTATATTTCATTTAGCACAACAGACAATTTACAATTTGATATCAAACATCAATATTTTATAGTCATATCACATCAAAGTAATTTAGACGGCTAATTATTAGCTTAAAATCCATTTAAAAATAGCATTTGGTTATTTCCCTTTATTCATATAAAACCACAGCATATCTCATATTCAGTACACCTCCCATTGGGACAACCACACGTGTACTCGCTATATGCCATGTGCTTTTGCTTAGCGAGTCTTCCTCCTGTAATTTTCACTAGATTTCTGGAAAACAGAGAAAACTTTGTTTATCTTTAATTCAATGGGTCAGTATTTGTATATATCAATGTATTTATTTTTCAACACAGTGAATATTTATTTAATATATTATGTCCCAGATGAATATATATATATATATATATATATATATATATATATATATACACACACTGTGTGCAGAATTATTAGGCAAATGAGTATTTTGACCACATAATCCTCTTTATGCATGTTGTCTTACTCTAAGATGTATAGGCTCGAAAGCCTACTACCAATTAAGCATATTAGGGGATGTGCATCTCTGTAATGAGAAGGGGTGTGGTCTAATGACATCAACACCCTATATCAGGTGTGCATAATTATTAGGCAACTTCCTTTCCTTTGGCAAAATGGGTCAAAAGAAGGACTTGACAGGCTCAGAAAAGTCAAAAATAGTGAGATATCTTGCAGAGGGATGCAGCACTCTTAAAATTGCAAAGCTTCTGAAGCGTGATCATCGAACAATCAAGCGTTTCATTCAAAATAGTCAACAGGGTCGCAAGAAGCGTGTGGAAAAACCAAGGCGCAAAATAACTGCCCATGAACTGAGAAAAGTCAAGCGTGCAGCTGCCAAGATGCCACTTGCCACCAGTTTGGCCATATTTCAGAGCTGCAACATCACTGGAGTGCCCAAAAGCACAAGGTGTGCAATACTCAGAGACATGGCCAAGGTAAGAAAGGCTGAAAGACGACCACCACTGAACAAGACACACAAGCTGAAACGTCAAGACTGGGCCAAGAAATATCTCAAGACTGATTTTTCTAAGGTTTTATGGACTGATGAAATGAGAGTGAGTCTTGATGGGCCAGATGGATGGGCCCGTGGCTGGATTGGTAAAGGGCAGAGAGCTCCAGTCCGACTCAGACGCCAGCAAGGTGGAGGTGGAGTACTGGTTTGGGCTGGTATCATCAAAGATGAGCTTGTGGGGCCTTTTCGGGTTGAGGATGGAGTCAAGCTCAACTCCCAGTCCTACTGCCAGTTTCTGGAAGACACCTTCTTCAAGCAGTGGTACAGGAAGAAGTCTGCATCCTTCAAGAAAAACATGATTTTCATGCAGGACAATGCTCCATCACACGCGTCCAAGTACTCCACAGCGTGGCTGGCAAGAAAGGGTATAAAAGAAGAAAATCTAATGACATGGCCTCCTTGTTCACCTGATCTGAACCCCATTGAGAACCTGTGGTCCATCATCAAATGTGAGATTTACAAGGAGGGAAAACAGTACACCTCTCTGAACAGTGTCTGGGAGGCTGTGGTTGCTGCTGCACGCAATGTTGATGGTGAACAGATCAAAACACTGACAGAATCCATGGATGGCAGGCTTTTGAGTGTCCTTGCAAAGAAAGGTGGCTATATTGGTCACTGATTTGTTTTTGTTTTGTTTTTGAATGTCAGAAATGTATATTTGTGAATGTTGAGATGTTATATTGGTTTCACTGGTAAAAATAAATAATTGAAATGGGTATATATTTGTTTTTTGTTAAGTTGCCTAATAATTATGCACAGTAATAGTCACCTGCACACACAGATATCCCCCTAAAATAGCTATAACTAAAAACAAACTAAAAACTACTTCCAAAACTATTCAGCTTTGATATTAATGAGTTTTTTTGGGTTCATTGAGAACATGGTTGTTGTTCAATAATAAAATTAATCCTCAAAAATACAACTTGCCTAATAATTCTGCACTCCCTGTGTATATATATATATATATATATGTGTTACCTGAGTATTTTTGAAAGTTATAGACAAATCAGTTATATGACTTTTTAAGTATACATTCTGCTATTTAAAATCTAATGTCCATGTCTGAAAAGTTTGATGTTCTATGTGTATTAAGTTTTAGCAGGGGTAATTAGCACATAGTCATTTCTTCAGCTAATCTCTGTTTTTGTTACGAATTTCATTAGGTTTCAAACAAGAAATCCAGCCATTTCTCAGACATTGTGTCTGTGTATCACTGTATGTGGTAAAGAATGTTTTGAAGTTTTCACTTCCAGCTAGGGAGCAAATGCTTGCCTAGATTACGAGTTTTGCGTTAGAAGCTGTGCGGTGCTAATGAGCAGTTTATGCTCACCGCTCACTTACAGACAGCGCTGGTATTACGGGTTTTTACAAACCCGGCGTTAACCGCAAAAAAGTGAGCGAAGAGCAAAATTTTGCTCCACATCTCACCTCAATACTAGCGCTGCTTACGTTAGCGGTGAGCTGGCTGAACGTGCTCGTGCACAATTTCCCCATAGGAATCAATGGGGGAGAGCCAGATAAAAAAAAAACCTAACACCTGCAAAAAAGCAGCGTAAAGCTCCTAACGCAGCCCCATTGATTCCGAAGGGGAAATAAAAGTTATGTCTACACCTAACACCCTAACATGAACCCCGAGTCTAAACACCCCTAATCTTACACTTAGTAAACCCTAATCTGCTGCCCCGACATCGCCAACACCTACATTTTAATTATTAAACCCTAATCTGCCGCTCCGGACACCGCCGCCACCTACATTATACTTATGAACCCCTAATCTGCTGCCCCCAACATTGCCGACACCTACATTATATTTATTAACCCCTAATCTGCTGCCCCCAATGTCGCCGCAACCTAACTACATTTATTAACCCCTAATCTGCCGCCCACAACGTCGCCACCACTATAATAAAGTTATTAACCCCTAAAGCTAAGTCTAACCCTAACCCCCACTAACTTAAATATAATTTAAATAAATCTAAATAAAATTACTACAATTAACTAAATAATTCCTATTTAAAACTAAAAATACTTACCTATAAACTATACCCTAAGCTAGCTACAATATAACTATTAGTTACATTGTAACTAGCTTAGGGTTTATTTTTATTTTACAGGCAACTTTGTATTTATTTTAACTAGGCACAATAGTTATTAAATAGTAAAGACAAATTTACCTGTAAAATAAAACCTAACCTAAGTTTCAATTACACCTAACACTACACTACAATTAAATGAATTACCTAAATTAAATACAATTCATTACAATTAAATAAAATTATCTAAAGTACAAAAACAAACAAACACTAAATTACAGAAAATAATAAACAAATTACAAGATTTTTAAACTAATTACACCTAATCTAATCCCCCTAACAAAATAAAAAAAGCCCCCCCCAAAATAAAAAAAGCCCTACCCTACACTAAATTACAAATAGCCCTTAAAAGGGCCTTTTGCTGGGCATTGCCCCAAAGTAATCAGCTTTTTTACCTGGAAAAAAATTACAATTCCCCCCCCCCCAACATTAAAACCCACCACCCACACAACCAACCCTACTCTAAAACCCACCCAATCCCCCCTTAAAAAAACCTAACACTAACCCCTTGAAGATCACCTTACCGGGTGATGTCTTCACCAAACCGGGCCAAAGTCCTCAACGAAGCCGGGAGAAGTCTTTATCCAAGCCGGGCGAAGTGGTCTTCCAGACAGGCAGAAGTCTTCATCCAAACGGCATCTTCTATCTTCATCCATCCGGCGCGGGTCCATCTTCAAGACATCCGATGCGGAGCATCCACTTCTTTCCACGGCTAAACACAGAATGAAGGTTCCTTTAAATGATGTCATCCAAGATGGCGTCCCTTCAATTCCAATTGGCTGATAGAATTCTATCAGCCAATCGGAATTAAGGTAGAAAAAATCCTATTGGCTGATCCAATCAGCCAATAGAATGCCAGTTCAATCCTATTGGCTGATTGCAACAGCCAATAGAATACCAGCTCAATCCTATTGGCTGATTGGATCAGCCAATAGGATTGAACTTCAATCCTATTGGCTGATTGCATCAGCCAATAGGATTTTTTCTATCTTAATTCCGATTAGCTGATAGAATTCTATCAGCCAATCGGAATTGAAGGGACGCCATCTTGGATGATGTCATTTAAAGGAACCTTCATTCTGTGTTTAGCCGTCGTTTGAAGAGGATGCTCCGCGTCGGATGTCTTGAAGATGGACCCGCTCCGCGCTAGATGGATGAAGATAGAAGATGCCATCTGGATGAAGACTTCTGACCATCTGGAGGACCACTTCACCCGGCTTTGGATGAAGACTTCTCCCGGCTTCGTTGAGGACTTCGGCCCGGTTGGGTGAAGACATCACCCGGTAAGGTGATCTTCAAGGGATTAGTGTTAGGTTTTTTTAAGGGGGGATTGGGTGGGTTTTAGAGTAGGGTTGGTTGTATGGGTGGTGGGTTTTAATGTTGGGGGGGGATTGTAATTTTTTTTTCAGGTAAAAGAGCTGATTACTTTGGGGCAATGCCCCGCAAAAGGCCCTTTTAAGGGCTATTTGTAATTTAGTGTAGGGTAGGGCTTTTTTATTTTGGGGAGGCTTTTTTTATTTTGTTAGGGGGATTAGATTAGGTGTAATTAGTTTAAAAATCTTGTAATTTATTTATTATTTTCTGTAATTTAGTGGGGGGGGGGGTTGTACTTTAGATCATTTTATTTAATTGTAATTAATTGTATTTAATTTAGGTAATTAATTTAATTGTAGTGTAGTGTTAGGTGTAATTGTAACTTAGGTTAGGTTTTATTTTACAAGTAAATTTGTCTTTATTTTAACTAGGTAGTTATTAAATAGTTAATAACTATTTAATAACTATTGTACCTAGTTAAAATAAATACAAAGTTGCCTGTAAAATAAAAATAAACCCTAAGATAGCTACAATGTAACTATTAGCTAAATTGTAGCTAGCTTAGGGTTTATTTTATAGGTATTTAGTTTTAAATAGGAATAATTTAGTTAATTGTAGTAATTTTATTTAGATCTATTTAAATTATATTTAAGTTAGGGGGTGTTAGGGTTAGGGTTAGACTTAGGTTTAGGGGTTATTAACTTTATTATAGTGGCGGCGACGTTGGGGGCGGCAGATTAGGGGTTAATAAATGTAGGTAGGTGGCAGCGATGTTAGGGCCGGCAGATTAGGGGTTAATAATATTTAAATAGTGTTTGCGATGCGGGAGTGCGGCAGTTTAGGGGTTAATATATTTATTATAGTGGCGGCGATGTCCGGTTCGGCAGATTAGTGTTAGGGTGCCAGGAATCAGACTGAGACGAGAAGTGCAAAAATAATCACACCTTTATTAAAAACAAAAAAATAATAAAAAGTCCACAAGTCAAATAACAAGCCAGGAGTCAAAACCAGAGCTGGTAGTCAGACAAGCCGAGTCAGAAGCCAAAGCGAATAGTCAGACGAGCCGGAATCAGGAACAAGGAAAACAGCAGAGTCAGGAACAAGCCAGGGATCAGGAACCAGGAAGGACGTCAGACAGCCAGGTAATACACAGGAACTCTCACAAACAGGTCTGAGACAACGCAAAGGCAAAGCATACTGAACAGAGGCCCTTTAAATAATAAGTGATGACATCACAATTCTGAGACTGCATCCTGTCTCACACAGATGATGCACACCAGTCTGGCCATAAAAGGAAGTGCAGGAAATGAGCAGCATCCCCCACAATGCACCATAGTCAGCAAGAGAGGTGAGTAAAATGGCTGCCAGCAGCACATGGCAAACAAAACAGGGAAAAAAGGATTATTGGGGAAACGGGCATGGAAGGCACGGAGTAGGGCGGGAGCATGAACATCAGAGGAGGGAACCCATGAATGCTCCTCCATACCGTAGCCCCTCCAGTGAACCAAATACTGTACACGGCCCGTGGACATATGAGAGTCAATAATGCTGCTGACCTCATACTCCTCATGGTTGTCAACAAAGATAGGATGGGGACGAGGCAACACAGTGGTAAACCGATTACAAACCAATGGTTTCAAGAAGGAGACATGAAAAACATTGGAGATGCGCATTGCAGGAGGAAGGTCAAGAGCGTAGGCCACAGGATTGACCTGTCGGAGTATTCGAAAAGGACCAACATAACAGGAGCCAGTTTATTGGAAGGCACACGAAGGTTCAAGTTGCGGGAGGACAGCCAAACTCTCTCACCAACCTGGTAGGAAGGCGCGGGCAGACGCCTACGATCAGCCTGGAACTTTTAGCACTGCATAAAACGATGAAGGCCATCCTGAATCTGCACCCACGTGGAACGGAGTTGCCGGAGATGCTCCTCCAAAGCCGGAATACCCTGAGACATGAATGAATCGGGCAACAAGGATGGTTGAAACCCATAATTCGCCATGAACGGGGATAACTTGGAGGAAGCATTAATAGCACTATTACAAGCAAACTCTGCCCAAGGTAACAGTTCAGACCAATTATTGTGGTGATCTGAGACATAGCAACGGAGGAACTGTTCCAGAGCTTGTTTAGACCGTTCCGCAGCCCCATTGGATTGAGGGTGATATGCAGAGGAGAAGGAAAGCTGGATCCCCATTTGAGCACAAAAGGAACATCAAGATCTGGAGACAAACTGGCTACCCCGGTCCGACACTATCTCCTTGGGTAACTCATGTAAACGGAAGACCTCCCGGGCAAAAATTGAAGCAAGCTCCTGAGTGGTAGGCAACTTCATCAAGGGAACATTTTAGAAAAATGGTCAACCACCATAAGGATAAGAGTATTGCCATTGGAAACAGGGAGCTCGACAATGAAGTCCATGGAAAGATGTGTCCAAGGACGCTCACCATTAGCAATAGGTTGAAGAAGACCCACAGGAAGACGTAGAGGAGTCTTATTCTGTGCACAAACTGAGCAGGAGGCAACATATGCAGCAACATCAGAACGAAGACCTGGCCATCAGAATTGTCGAGTGACAGACCAAAACATTTGGTTCTGGCCTGGGTGACCTGCGGCTTTAGGATAGTGGTAAGTGTTCAAAAGTTTAGTTCGAAGATTCTCAGGAACAAAACACTTACCATTAGGTTTCTCAGGAGGTGCATTGGTTTGTGCAGCCAGGATCTCCTCCCCCAAGGGAGAAGTCAAATTAGTAGGTATGGTAGCTAAAATATGATCAGGAGGTATAACAGGAGTAGGTACAGACTCCTCCTTGGACAGAGGCGAAAATTGTCGAGAGAGGGCATCAGCCCTAACATTCTTACTACCAGGCAGGTAGGAGACCACATTATTAAACTGAGACAAAAATAGCGCCCATCTGGCCTCTCGGAGCGACAAAAGTTTTGCTTCAGATAGATAAGTTAAATTCTTGTGGTCAGTAAGAATGAGCACTGGCACGCTAGTACCCTCGAGAAGATGCCTCCATTCCTTGAGTGCAAAAATTATGACCAGTAATTCCCTGTCGCCAGTTTCATAATTGCACTCCTCTGGAGACAATTTCTTAGAGAAGAAACCACACGGATGCAAGGAACCGTCAGGCGTAGGACGTTGAGACAAGAGGGCACCTACTCCAGTGTCAGACGCATCGACCTCAGGACAGGGTTAGGATGAGCCAGAACTGGAGCTGCAGCAAAGGCAGTCTTAAGACTATCAAAGGCCTTAATGGCAGTAGGTGACCAATGGAGTGGATCATTCTCTTTACGGGTCATGTCTGTGATAGGTTTGACCAAGGAAGAAAAGTTTTTTTTTTTTTTAAATATCTTTATTTTTGTGTGCCACAAACAGGAAGAACAGAACATTTCACACTCAACATGAGCACATCAACAAAAAATTACAACATAGCTTGTAGTTCTTAATAATAGGCTGAGTTCACTTCTTCTTCTTCTTTAGTGTTGCCAAAGAAAATGTCATTGAGAAATACAGTTCCTTCAATATATAGTATAGAAGCCTATGAACCTTGGCTCAGTCCTCCTGTAGGACACAATTTTTAAACATAAACATAATACCAACAATATTACCCTAAACAACCTTCGCCAACTCTGATTGCTTCACCTCTCCTCCCATCTCTCACAATTCCTATTGTAGTCTAGTTCCATTCCCCTCTCAAATTAGCTTCAAGTATGTAGTCTGAATGTTTGAATGGTGCTATAATCATGTTTTTTAGAGTCACTGGGAGTGTGTGGATGAAGGTTTCCCACTTCGTGATAAAGGATTTCACTCTCCTAGTCATGTCTCCCAAGCCATCTGACTGCTCAATAAACAATTGGTTAAGGAGTGCCTGTTTCAACTGTGCTACAGTAGGTGGATTACGTTTGATCCAATTTTGGAAGATTAAGCGTCTAGCTACCAGAACTATGTTGGTCATGAATATCTTAAAATCTCTCGGAACTTCTCCAAAGTCTAGCAGTATGATATTTTTAAACGTCAGGTCATGGGTGCGTGTGTGCATACTAAGGTTTGCCCAGTATGTTGTCATTTTCCAGAATTTAACTATCTTAGGGCATTTCCACATCATGTGTTTAATGCCTGCTTCCCTCTTGCCACACTTTGGGCATTTGTCCTCCCTATCTGTTTTCCACTTCTGATATTTCCTGGGGGTTATATAGCTGTCGTGTATGAGTTTGAAATGTGATTCTCTTATCTCTGATGAAAGAGTAGCTCGTTTAACTTTAAGAATGCTTTCCTCTATCTCCTTACTCGAAATCTGCTCACCCAATAAGGAGCTCCAGACCTCGGCAATTTTATTCGCGCATGATGAGTTCCCCCCCCTATTCAAGCTCTTGTAGAGCGGAGAAATGGACGTATTACCTTGTTCTGCTAGGTGTACAATGTGCAGAATCTGCGCCTGTTCCACTCCCCTTCCCTCCCTGAGCAGTGTCTCATGGTAATGCTTAGCCTGAAGGTATGCATAGTGGTGTGTTCTAGGCAACCCGAATGTCTGCCTCAGGGTTTCAAATGTTTGCATGTGATTCCCTCCTGGAATTAGAGCTTGCCCTACAGTACGCAGTCCCTTTTCCCTCCAATGCTTAAAAGCCCCAGATGTAAATCCCGCAGGAAATTCAGGGTCCCCCCCCCACGGTAAGTAGGTTAGTAATCTATTATTGCCTCCCAACTGTTTGCATGTTAGCCTCCACGCTCTCGCGGGTTGGCTGAGTATATCAATGTCTGTCAGATATTTAGTCGCCTGTGAGTGGGTCATGTGTGGTAGCATATTTAGTGTCCAAGGTTTTATTAATGTGTTCTCTAAGTTGGTGTTCGTGAATTTTTCCTGCCCTGTCATCCAGTCAATGGCGAACTTGCACTGAGCAGCCCAATTATATAATTCGAAGTTAGGTAATGCCAGACCCCCCATCTCACGGGAAGCTGCAAGCTTTAGGTAGCTAACTCTGTGCTTCTTGTTGGACCATATGAATTTAAGGACCGTCTGTTTTACTTCCTTTAGGTCTGATTTTTTAAGTAGGAATGGAAGTGTCTGAAAGAAGTAGAGAATTTTTGGAAAGTATACCATTTTTATAAGTCCAACTCTACCCGAAAGGGACAGCGGGAGCGGGGACCATGTTTTGAGCATGTTCTTCAGTTGACCTAGCAGGGGTCCGTAATTTATCGAATACCACTTCCGGGGGTCTAAATTAAGTGTTATTCCCAAATATTTAAAGTTCCCTTCTACTACCGTGAAATCAAAGTTTGGTATCTGCTTGTCGCCTTTGGCTAACAGCCATACTAGCTCAGTTTTATCTGTGTTGATCACATATCCAGAAATCTTGCTAAAGTCCCTAATTAATTCCATCAATCTAGGAGTGTTCCTACAGGGGTCTTGAACAAATAGTACCATGTCATCAGCAAAAAGCGAGATATGTGAAACTGTTTCCCCTATCTGCATTCCCTCTAAGTGATTTCTAATTCTCCACGCCAGGGGCTCTATTGCTATGTCAAACAGGAGCGGAGACAGGGGGCACCCCTGTCTCGTGCCCCTGTGAAGCATGAAAGGGGGTGAAACCTCTCCATTCACCAGAATGGAGGCTTGTGGGGTCTTATATAGGTTGGATAACGCCTGTACAAATGAGCCTTCTATCCCCATCTTCCCCAGAGTGTAGAAAAGATGTTCCCACAAGACCTTATCAAAGGCCTTTTCAGCATCAATTAGCAGTAAAGCTGCTTCTTTGTGGCGTTCTCTCTTTTTACTGTCTCGTGACACCTTCCAGTAGTACTGTATGACTGTTTGGATTTTTCTGATGTTTGTCACAGAGGATCTCCCCTTAAAGAAACCGGTCTGGTCACTATGAATGAGGGAAGGTAGGACTCCCGCCAACCTATTTGCCAGGATTTTTGTTAGGATTTTATAATCCTGGTTTAGCAGGGATATAGGCCGGTAAGACTGGGTCAGTAGGGGATCACGCCCTTCCTTTGGTATAATACTAATGTGGGCCTCTGCTAGTCTAACCGAGGGTGTCACAGTATCCTCAAGCAATCCATTAAATAGCCTCGCCAGGGATTCAGCAACATCTGACCCCATGATTTTGTAGAATTCCGCCGGTAGTCCGTCAGGGCCCGGGGATTTCTCCAGTTTTAAATCTTTTATTGTGGCTACTATTTCTTCTGGGGTAATGGGGGAATTGATTCCCCGGAGTTGGGTCTGATCTACTTTGGGTAATTGAATATCGTTCCAAAATCTGTCTCTGTCCGAGTTGTGTATGTGTTGGTTAGAATATAGCTCTTTGTAAAAGTTAGTGAAAGCTGCTTGGATGTCTGCGTCTTTATAAGTAGTCTCTCCTTGTTTTATAGCTAGGATAGAATTTCTCTTTCTAGTCAGCTTGGTCACTCTAGCTAGTAATTTCCCGGTTTTGCTCCCGAACCTGTAATACCTAGCTTGCAATTTAGCATATGCTTTGTTAGATTGTTGAAAGATATAGTTATCCCTCAGCGTTTTGGCTTCCTTATATTTTTGCCTGGTTACTGCATTGGGGTTTCTGAGGTACCTATTTCTCGTATTAATGAGGCGTGTAAGATACTGGTCTGAAGTTAGTTTGCTTTGTTTCTTAATTGATGTGGCATAGGCTGATATGACTCCTCTTAAAACAGCCTTGGCTGTTTCCCAGAACAGAAGGGGATTCTCTATGTGTGTCTTGTTAAGGTCTACGTAAGAGCGCCATTCTCCTAGAATATGTCTGTAGAAGTTGGGATCTTTATAAAGGTATGTTGGAAAAACCCACCTATTAGGTGTACGGGTAGCACAGCCTGTTTGAATTTTTACCATTACTGGAGCGTGATCCGAAATTGTAATGGGATCTATTATTGCTTCTACTACCCTCGGGCAAAGACCTGCAGAGACCAAAAAGTAATCTAGTCTCGAGAGTGTGTCCTTAGCTACTGACATGCATGTAAACTCCCTGCTCTCCGGATATTTGGCTCTCCACACATCCTGCAAGTTCAAGGATCTCGCCAGTGTGTGAATTACCAAAGATTCCTTCCTAGAATTCTGCATTCTCAAGGCTGAGGGGGCTTTCCTATCAGGGTTGGAAAATCTATCTGCGGGGACCTGAGGGGCAATATTGAAATCTCCTCCCATAAGAACAGGTGAGGTAGTGAACTTTATTACTTCAGAGTGCAGTGTTCTCCAAAACAATGATTTTTGGGTTTGCGGGCCATAAACTCCTACCAACGCGAAGGACAACCCTTCCACCTCCAGCTGTAACATGACATATCTTCCCTCCCGGTCAATCTGTGTTTTAATAATGGTGTATTGTAAATTTTTCTTAAATAAGACCGCCACACCCCTGGCCCTCCGCTGTTCGTATGTCGTGTAGATCACTTCCCCTACCCAGTTCTGTTTCAATTTCTGGTGCTCTAATTGAGATAAGTGCGTCTCTTCTAAAATAGCGATATCGGTCCCTCTAGAATGTAAGTGCCGCAGTATTGATCTACGCTTTTGCGGTGAGGTAATACCCCCTACGTTCCAGCATGTTATGGTTAGATTACTAGGCGACATAACTTAATCTTTTATGTATGTTCTGTGCTAGTATGTATGATATTATAGTGTGGTGAGGTGTAGCAGTCATGAAATACCTTGAGAGTATCATCCTTTTAATGATTATGATCTGTCTGTTGAGATCTATCCCCCCCTTCACTGGGCCCCGGGGGGAGAGGTGAGCATCCTGTCGGCTAAATAAAAAAACAGTAATTAAACAACATAAATAACATGTTTGAACACTCATAAGATTTTTTGGCAATGTACACCAGTTTTCCTTCAATTCTCGACTAGTGTTCATGTGATTTTAACGAAACAGTATAGTGCAATACAGTACATTTCCCCCTTAAAACTAGGTTTAAAAGCAAACGGCTAAGTAACATTGAATTGTACTAATGATACTAATGATACTAATGGTACTAATGATAACTCTTCCCCTTGTGAGTAAGTTCCATATGAAGCGATTAAACATTTAGATTCTACCTTCCCTACTCCCTCCTAGTTGTTCATTGAGTTAAGAAAGAGGGTTAACGTGATGGTGACGTTTAAGGAGCTTACTTAATCTTCCAAGATCCTCGAAGGAGGATCTTGAAATTAGGGGTCAATAACTCTCCTTAATTAACAATAGCTATGTCTATTCTGAAACATATTGAAACATATTGTCTCTTGGCTAGAATATAGTAATGTATTCTTGACAGTTATTCAGTTTATGAACACAGGAAAAAGGGGAAAGAGGAGTGAGAGAGAAGGTGAAGACAAGAAAAAAACAATAATCAATAATCAACCCCTTCTATTATGAGAGGTATCCTTTAAGAAGTGATCTTTTTAGAGTCCAGCAGCTTCTTCCCCTCCCAACCTACAAGAGAAATGTCCAGAACCCTTTTACCATCTCCTGGGGTGAATCTTCTCTCTCTCAAGTATCTTCTGCTGCAGGATTTTGCTCCTGCCTCAAGAACTTCTGAAGTTGTTTAGGATCTTCGAAAAACTTTACCCCCTGCTGGGTCTGGAGCCTGAGCCGTGCTGGGAACATTAGAGAAAAGGGACGGCCTTCCTCAGTTAGCGACTTACAATAGGGTGAGAACTCCCTTCTTCTCCTAGATATCTCAGCGGAGTAATCCTGAAAAATCAGGATTTTTTTCCCCTCAAAGCTCAGGGGAGAGTTCTGGCGGTAGGCTCTTAGGAGCAAGATCTTGTCCTTAAAATTTAGATATCGAATCATCACTTGACGGGGCCCCCTCGTGTTTTTCTGGTCTTGACTGGTGTTACCCACTCTGTGGGCTCTCTCGACAGTACATGGTATGTCCTCAGGGCTCAGTTTTAGCAAGGTGGGCAAGGTGCGTTCAGCAAATTCAATTAGATCTGTATTAGGCACAGTTTCCGGCAGCCCAACAATGCGCAGATTGTTGCGCCTCGAACGATTTTCTAGGTCGTCAACCTTGTCAAGCAATGTTTTGTTTTGGGCCTCCAGTGCTGTAATCCTTGTAGAACTCTCTCTCTGTAGGACCTCTCCATCACCAACTCTCTGTTCCACATGACGGAGTCTAGAGGAGAAGGACTTGAAATCTGATGACAAAGAGTCCATCCCTGTCTGTAGCTGTTCTATTTTAGGCAGGAATAGAGCCGAGATCTGGGAGACAATGGGGTGGGTGTCTGTCACGCTCTCCTCTGCAGTTTCAATGGCCATGTTTTCTGCTGTATGTACCTCAGCCACAACTTTAGATTTCCGTTCTTGGTGTTTTTGCCTGCCAGACATGGCGTCGGTAGTTTTGACAAAACTGGTATAATATTTCTGCATGCACCTGTTAGAAGAGTGCCTTCCCTTTCAGTATGTGTTGTAGTAGGCAGATAAAGTGTAGGGAGAGGAGGTAAGTCTTTCAGCCAGAATAAAGCTTGCAGGCAACTGGGTCTTAGTTAATTAAACTTCACATTGGTGTGTGCCTGCTGATTGCGGGGGTTTAATGCACTGCATAACTTTTACTTCATAGGTAGTCTCCGTGTATCATTTCCCCTCTCCAGATAGTTTACAGGAGACATCTGTATATTCAGCAAGAATAAGAGGCTGAGGATCTCAGGGAGTATGGGCATAGATGTTCTTTTCTTACCCGATAGCAAGGGGAATAAGTTAGCAAAAAGTCCCTCAAAGTCTCAATATATCTCCTTATTGAAGACGGTTTCTGCTCTGTTGTTATCAGGGCCATGAAAAACTCATTCTCATGAGTCAGTATCCTGTCCTATGATTTTCTTTCCTTTGTGCCGAGTGTCCTTTTATAAATCACCCTTTCTGTTTTCCTTGAGTCAATGCTAGGGATCTCTGTAGTGATTAAGGTCTCCCCTCATTACCGCTGTAATAACTCCTCTCTAGGCCCCAGACAGAACGGCAGGCAAGATGGCAGCCGTTGCGTCATTACCCTCTGCACTAGCCGTAACTTTGTCAGTGTGGTGTTCTCACTCACCCCTCATTCACCGGATTGCACAGTACCGGCTGTCCTTAGTCTGGGCACTTTTTCTCCTTCCTCGTCAGGGTTGTAGTTATTGTGACTCTGACCGCGGTCGCGGTCTCCCGCCTTTTGCTTCAGCTCTCTTTTTTGCTTACCGGTGGGGGAGCGGGTCTCCTTCGCTCCTCGTTATACTTGTCCGGCAGTGGTTAAGTTTGCCCTGCCAAGGAATCTAACTTTTTTGCCTTAAATGTGCTGAAAAACTCCAGACCGCAAGCCGAGGCACCCGGAGCTCTGCAATCCTGCGTCTCACCGGAAGAAAAGTTTTTAATAAACTTTCTATAGTAATTGGCAAACCCCAAAAAACGTTGAATAGACCGAAGACCAACTGGGCAAGGCCACTGCAGAACTGCAGACAACTTGTCAGGATCCATGGAGAACCCTGCAACGGAGATAACATAACCTAGGAAGGTTACTTGAGTCTGATGGAACTCACATTTCTGGAGTTTACAAAACAGGCCGTTCTCACGTAGTCTCTGAAGAACCCGTGTAACATCAGAACGATGAGCCTCAAGTGTGGGTGAGTGTATGAGGATGTCGTCTAAGTACACCACAACACACTGTTGCAACATATCTCGTAGGACATCATTAATAAATTCCTGGAAAACAGCAGGAGCATTACATAGGCCAAAGGGCATTACAAGATACTCATAATGCCCGCTCCTGGTGTTAAATGTTGTTTTCCATTCATGGCCCTCCTTGATCCTAACGATATTGTACGCTCCTCTCAAATCAAGTTTAGTAAAGACCATAGCTCCCTTGAGGCGGTCAAAGAGTTCCGTAATGAGCTGTATAGGGTAAGCATTCTTAATGGTAAGACGATTAAGACCCCTATAATCGATGCATGGTCTTAACTCGCCACCCTTTTTCTTCACAAAGAAAAAGCCAGCCCCTGCAGGAGAGCAGGATTTGCGGATGATCCCCCGCAACAGAGCATTGGCAACATACTCCTCCATAGCACAATTCTCTGCAACAGACAGAGGGTAAACCCGGCCCGAGGAGGAATGGCTCCAGGTTGCAGGTCTATGGCACAATCATAAGACCGTTAAGGAGGCAAAGTACCAGCACGCACCTTGTCAAAAACGTCTAGGAACTCTCAGTACTCCTCTGGCAATTGAGATACAGAAGAAGTGCACAAGACTTTAACTGGTTTCCGAAGACAAGTGGAAATACATTGCGGGGACCACGACAAAATTTTGGACCTGCTCCAGTCGAGACTGGGATTGTGCTTTTGGAGCCAGGGATAACCCAGAACAACCGGAAAATGTGGAGAGTTTATCACCTGGAACTGGAGGGTTTCAAAATGGAGAGCCCCAACAGCCATGGACAACGGAGCAGTTTCGTGAGTAACAAGTGCGGGCTGAAGGGGCCTGCCATCAATGGCCTCAATAGCAAGCGGAACGGACTGAGGCAAAACAGGAATGGAGTGCTTTGATACAAAAGCACTGTCAATGAAATAGCCCGCAGCACCAGAGTCAACAAGAGCCTGGGTGACTATGGAGGAGTCCACCCAGGAAAGGACAACTGTGACCAAAGGTTTCTCCTTAAGCGGTTCCGGGGACAAGGATAAACCACATAAATATATATATATATATATATATATATATATGTGTGTACATATGTATTTGTGTTTATTTGTGTATATATGTGTACATATGTATTTATTTGTGTGTATATATATATATATATATATATATATATATATATATAGATTGTAAGTTTCTAGATTGTAAGTTCCCATGGCAATAGGGCCCTCAATTCCTCCTGTATGTGTTCGTCAAATTTTGTCCTGTCTCTAACAAGTTTTATATCATTGTTTTATTTAAATGAATTGTACCCATTGACAGCGCTGCGGAATGTGTTGGCGCTTCATAAATAAAGTATAATAATAATAATAATGTAGCTCTATGTTAAAGCCATTTGACTGCCTTTTTGTTAACACCTGAGACCTCATATCTATGAGTCCTTAATTATTTTTAAAAAATATTGCACAAAAAAGTTATATTAGATGGTTTTATTATGTGTTTAACTGTTCTTTGTAAAGTATTTTTGTGTGTTTTGTGGCACTTTTTAGTTTTGTGAAACAGTTAACCATAGCTCTGAGAAAGCCCTATCCCGACGCACGTTAACTTCAATTGCGCTCAAGCAATTGTGTTTACTTTCAACTTTATAATATGAGTGCTACACCCAAAGTGCGCAAATATTCATGATAAACCCTTTTTCGCTCGTGTGTTACTGTTAGCGCGCCATTCGTTATGGCTATGGACTTTGCAGAGCTGTTACAAAGTGGACAACCAGTATATACAGATGTTCTCTAGCAGATGTAACCAGTATATACTGATGTTCTCTAGCAGATGTAACCAGTATATACTGATGTTCTCTAGCAGAGGTAACCAGTATATACTGATGTTCTCTAGCAGATGTAACCAGTATATACAGATGTTCTCTAGCAGATGTAACCAGTACTGTATATACTGATGTTCTCTAGCAGAGGTAACCAGTATATACTGATGTTCTGTAGCAGATGTAACCAGTATATACAGATGTTCTCTAGCAGATGTAACCAGTATATACAGATGTTCTCTAGCAGAGGTAACCAGTATATACAGATGTTCTCTAGCAGATGTAACCAGTATATACTGATGTTCTCTAGCAGATGTAACCAGTATATACTGATGTTCTCTAGCAGAGGTAACCAGTATATACTGATGTTCTCTAGCAGAGGTAACCAGTATATACTGATGTTCTCTAGCAGAGGTAACCAGTATATACTGATGTTCTCTAGCAGATGTAACCAGTATATACTGATGTTCTCTAGCAGAGGTAACCAGTATATACTGATGTTCTCTAGCAGAGGTAACCAGTATATACTGATGTTCTCTAGCAGAGGTAACCAGTATATACTGATGTTCTCTAGCAGAGGTAACCAGTATATACTGATGTTCTCTAGCAGAGGTAACCAGTATATACTGATGTTCTCTAGCAGATGTAACCAGTGGACCTACCAAGTCCATAGCAATTATCTTAAAAGGCTCATCAATTATAGGTAAGGGCACTAAAGGGTTACAGAAATCTTTAGCAGGAGCTGTAAATTGGCACTTAGGGCACGAAGCTAAATAATTCTTAATGGCAACAAATTTCCCTGGGCAAAAAAAAAAACCTAAGAACTCTCTCCTTGGTTTCCTCAACTTCAAGTGCCCCCCCCCCCCCCAGTATGTGACTATGTGCAGGGTTTCTAAAAGTCTGGGGCACCAATAATTATTTAACAATGTCTGTTCCTTTCTTTAAGACCCGGTATATCAAGCAATTCATTACCTCACAATAAGGATGGGGTAATACATCTTCTGGCTATGATGCAGCGCCATTTATAACACAGATATTATTTCTTGCTTCCACCAATGATGAATCACCCCATTGGGCCAGGGCCGCCCAGCAAATCATCAGCATTTTATGAGCTAGTACTTGTCTCTTTATTAATCTGAAGAAGTTGAACTCCCACTTATACAGGCATTGGGCAATATATCTTAGTGGTCCCCTTTTCAATATAATCACCTTCCAAAACAGTTTCAGAGAAGGGAAACATCTCATTAGTTTGACCCTTTTCTGTTGAAGCCCATAATTCCAGAAATGTTAGAAAATCTCCCACTATCACCACCTCATGGGCTAAATTGGTTACTACACCCCACAATATTTTAATTTACCACACTGAGTTTCAATATGTACTTTAGCTGTAGGATATTCACATTTATTTCCATGAACACAGACATTTTTGCACATAACCTAATACTACTAATATTGATAGTGGAGTACACCTAGCGCCTACTAAATAAGACCTCTGGCTTTGATAATTTGACACCTAATTGTCAAAACGGAAAGATGAAACTAATAAGGTATACCAAAGCACCAACTATATGAAGGCTGGGTCTGGACCTAATGCAATATTGTCAAACGATTACAATAAACAATTTATTGAGTACACAAATAAGTTAAAAACATGGATCCATGTATAAACAATCAAATTTATACAAGGATCCATGTTTTTAACTTATTTGTGTACTCAATAAATTGTTTATTGTAATCGTTTGACAATATTGCATTAGGTCCAGACCCAGCCTTCGTATAGTTGGCGCTTTGGTATACCTTATTAGTTGCATAACCTAATACTACATCAGTTAGAATAGATTAAACACTATTGTGACAATATTTCCTGAATCAAGCAATTCCCTGAACACTTTACCATTAACCTTCACAGTACACCAGTGGGAATCATTATTAACAGAGCGGACACATTCAGATAATAATAAATGTGCTTCATTGCAATCCATAAGTTCATCTTAAAGGACACAGTCTCTGGCTATGTGACCAATCTCATTACATTTAAAGCATACACATACAGTGATATATACACACACACACTAGCATACACACAGTGATATACACACACACACTAGCATACACACACAGTGATATATACACACACACTAGCATACACACACAGTTATATATACACACACATGCTAGAACATACAGAGTGATATATATATATATATATATATATATATATATACACACACACACACACTAGCACACATACAGTGATATATACACACACATGCTAGAACACACAGAGTGATATATACACACACACATGCTAGAACACATACACAGTGATATACACACACACACACACACTAGCATACACACACAGTGATATATACACACATGCTAGAACACACAGAGTGATTTATACACACACACTAGCACACATACAGTGATAGATACACACACTAGCATACACACACAGTGATATATACACACACATGCTAGAACACACAGAGTGATATATATACACACACACACTAGCACACATACACACAGTGATATATACACACACATGCTAGAACACACAGAGAGATATATACACACACACACACACACACTAGCACACATACAGTGACATACATATACTAGCATACACACACAGTAATATATACACATAGGGGCGAAGGGTGGGGGCCCAGCTTAAAAAAAATAAATATATATATATTTTTACAATAAAAAACGTTGACCTTCCACTGCCTGCACTGATATCATGTGAGTGTGACATGATGCTTCACTAGTGTCTCTGACTACAGGAGTTAATGTTTCTGTTTTACCCATTGGTGTTTATGTGTGTGTGTATGTTTTTGGAACCAGCAAATTACAGACCTTGTTACTACAGCATGGGGGGGGCGGGGGTAAAGTGTCACTATACAGTACCACTATATACAGTACGCGGGGGCTAGTCTAGGTCACAGACTACTGTGGTCACTATATAAAGTACTGGGGCGGGTAGGGTCAGGCCAGCCATCTCACCAGCAGATTACAGACTGTGTCACTGGCTCACTATATACAGTACTGGTGGGTTAAACAGTCTTGCTATATACAGAAATAGGGGGTCAGACCATCTCACAGACTGTGGGCACAGGGTACCTCCTTTTGCAGACATGTAATCTGATTCACATTTTCTTTCTGTGTTAAATGTAAAAATGTTAAATGTAGGGGGTGGGCCTTCTTAAATTCTTGCACCTGGGCCCTGTGGTTTCTAGTTACGCCTCTGTATACACACACATGCTAGAACACAGAGTGATATATACGCACACACACACACTAGCATACACACACAGTGATATATACACACATGCTAGAACACACAAAGTGATATATACACACACACTAGCGATATATACACACACACACTAGCATACACATACAGTGATATATACACACACATGCTAGAACACACAGTGATATATACATACACACTAGCACACATACAGTGATATATACACACATATGCTAGAACACACAGAGTGATATATACATATACACTAGCACACATACAGTGATATATACACACACATGCTAGAACACACGGAGTGATGCATACACACACTAGCACACATACAGTGATGTATACACACACATGCTAGAACACACAGAGTGATGTATACACACACATGCTAGAACACACAGAGTAATATATACACACACATGCTAGAACACACAGAGTGATATATACACACACACACTAGCACACATACAGTGATATATACACACACACTAGCATACATACACAGTGATATATAC